>NC_049204.1:67184443-67279443 GCF_013347855.1 Anguilla anguilla
AACAGGACAGTGAGAACAAGATGGAAATAAATATTAAGATAATTCCAAACATTACAATGGCAGATAAAATTGAGTTGTCATCATACAGTGAATATACAATAAATATTGTTTTAATGGGGAAAGCAAATATGTCCACAGAAGCAGCTGGGGGTGACACAGAGTAAATTCCAGCAGAGAATCCAGGAGAGAGAGAAGGAATTGCAGGATCTGAGACGGGCTGTGCAGTCACTCAAGGTGGGTACTGACCAGAGGAGGAGACAACATCTGGTTGCTGGAAGAGCCATTTCAGGGCTCAGTCAGGGCTCTCCTCCAGTCAGCCAGTGAGGAGCCCAGTGTTGGGCCACTTTCCAGCCCTGTGGGGCTCAATCCCAGTGAGCCACACTGTGGGGAACAGGCTGTCTGGGGTCCCAGTAAGAGCTGAGTGAAAGGCCTCATTAAAATGTACAGCCCTCCTCTCTCTGTGTCTCCTAACAGCGCTCTGCACTGGCAGCAGTGGAGGAGAGTGAGAGGATCTTTACTGACCTGATCCGCTCCATTGAGAGAAGGCGCTCTGAGGTGAAAGAGCTGATCAGAGAACAGGAGAAGGCTGAAGTGAGTCGGGCTGAAGGACTCCTGGAGCGACTGGAGCAGGAGATTACTGAGCTGAGGAGGAGAGATGCTGAGCTGGAGCAGTTTTCACACACAGAGGATCACATCCAGTTCCTCCAGGTAACATCACTGGCTCTCTGACAGTCTGCACTGCATATTGTACACACATCATGAGGCCTGTTCCTCATTTACAAAGATCTGTGACTGACATCTGCTCAAGAATCTGTATTGAGACTATGATTTGTCCTTCTGTCTGTGTGTATGTCTGTCCTACTGTCTGTCTGACTGTCTGTGTGTCTGTCTGTTTGCAGAGCTGTCAGTCTCTCTGTGTCCCTCCTGGACCTGGAGACTTTCCCAGCATCACTGTCAGTCCACTCGTCTCTTTTGAGGCTCTGAGGAGATCTGTCTCTGAACTGAAAGAGCGACTGGAGGACGTCTTCCAGGCAGAATTATCAAAGATTTCTATAAAAGGTTATTACGGCTGAAATACTTTTATGTTTTATTTTATGTTTTTTTTGTTATAGAAGTTATGCTTAAGTTTTGTACCACTGTTTTATTCTCTGTGCTCCGGGTTTTGACCTTACTAGCACCCGGTAATTTACAGCCCTGTTCAGATATCCATCATCTAATCTTGAGCCATTATGTTCACATTTTTAACTAAACTTATATGGTATAGTCATGTTTTCAGCAGGTCAGGTGTAGGTGATACTGTGTAAACAACACGGCCCACCGCTTCACACCGCCACTGCTTCCCCTCTGAGGCACTTCCCCCTCCGCTGGTTTCCTGGGGTAAACCCTGGTTAGTGTGGGTTAGTGTTGGCGAGGGGCATTCTTAAATTAAGATTTTGGAAATTAAGCTTTCTTCTGATCTGTCTCTTTATAGTGGAAGAAGTCCATAATGAGCCCAGGACCAGAGAGGACTTCTTACAATGTGAGTCTGGAATTAAACCTTAATTAAAACAATGAAGCAAGAGGTGATTTTGAGGTAATATGAAGAAAAAGATGATTCATATAATGTTCTATATTCATAACGGACTTGCTTTAGGGATCTCATACCTCCTCTTCACAGTCAGATTCCTGTAAATTAAGCTGAAGGCATCCTGGTATTAAACATATGGATCATATATAATAATATACAGTATGTCCTAGAATAGGGCTGTGTGAAGACATTTACAAGAACAACATGGATTAATATAAAAATATTTATGATCATAGCAATAGGTGAAAATTCAGTACAATAAGAATTGAAGAAATTAAAAAATTAAGTGAAAAGTAACTGAAAAGATACGATCAAGGATAAAAAGCTAAGTGTGCACAAAAAGACATTGATCGGGAAAACATAAAAATATGTAAAATTTGTGAAATGTGTAAAATATGTAAGAGGAGCTCTCTTCTCCCCCATCAGATTCCTGTCAGCTCACTCTGGACCCCAACACAGTGAATAAAGACCTCCGTCTGTCTGAGGGGAACAGAGAGGTGACCCGTGTGGCAGAGATCCAGCCATATCCTGATCATCCAGAGAGATTTGAGCGCTTTGCCCAAGTGCTGTGCAGAGAGGGTCTGTCTGGACGCTGTTACTGGGAGGCTGAGTGGAGTGTGGATGGGGAGGTTGGGATAGCAGTGTCATATAAAGAGATCAGCAGGAAAGGGCGGGGTGATGACTCTGCTCTGGGATGGAATAACAAGTCCTGGAGTTTGCGCTGCTCTTCCGGCGGTTATTTTTTCAGGCACAATGCTAAGTGCACTGGAATCCCTGGTCCCCGCTCCTCCAGAGTAGGAGTGTACCTGGATCACAGGGCAGGAACTCTGTCCTTCTACAGCGTCTCTGACACAATGACCCTCCTGCACAGAGTCCAGACCACATTCACTCAGCCCCTCTATCCTGCGTTTAGGATTTATAGATCATACATTTTTTATGTTGGATCTTCTGTGAAACTGTGTGATCTGGGATGAGGCAGTGAGCGATGGGGAGACCTGGGCCCTGGTTCTGAGGCTAGGCTAGCTCAGTTAGCATTGCGGCCGTACAGAGCGCTCGTTTGCTCGCCTGTCTCTGCTCCTCTGCTCCTCGCGTCTGCAGCCACACTCAGCAGAACGCTGCTCCTTTGCTATTGGCTGCCTGCCTTTGAGTTCACCTGCCAATCATGATAACTTAGCTCCTCTTAACCAAGCTGTTTTAAACAATTAAAACTAGCTGTTATAGTGCCACCATCGGGCCAATTGAAATACGTTTTATTGCCAAACTATTGACCAAATTTGGTACCTCTGAGCCTTTCTGTTTTTGAGGATGGGTTAAATGCAGAGGACAGATTACCCCTTGGGGTTCAATAAAGCTTATCTATCTTACACCAACTGTTGGGGATCCATCAAAACCAGTTATAATGTAATATTTATGGGCAGTTTGATTCTACTGAATCATTCCTTTCAAGTTGATTAATGCAAATTATTATTATTTTTTTCATATAATGAGTTAATATTGAGTTTTTTCAAGCTCATCATTCAGTGTTATAGGAGCAAGGCTGCGCTTGTAGCCTTCTTGCACGGTCACAGACATAATTATACGTCGTATGTATCGGTAGCTACGAGCTGCCATTGACGCTTTAGCAACAACTGAACTACGAACGCAGTATGAGTGCACATGAACATGACACCGGTGTCACAGGCATTCCTGTTGGTTAGCTTAGTGGACAGTGCTGACTGACATTATAAAGAGCCTATCGTGTAGCGCCGCATAGAACATCCCCTCAGAAGTAGCACTCACTGCAATCGCGTACCCAAGTAACATTGTGGGATCTAGCCAAGGAACTACGTGAGAGCAGATGACGCTTGCTGCACCGTTGGGTGTTGTATTAAAGGGTCCACTAGAGGGCGCTAGACAGCGTGCCATTCCCAGCTGTTGCTGCTTCAGTGCTTGGCATTCAGTGTTTGCCCCAGGATTTTTTTTTTTTTTCCCGGCAGGTTGTGTGACGTGATGCCCAGGGACGCACACACACTCGCGCGCACACGCTCCTGTTTGCGCACACACACACACACACACACACACACGCACACAGCCCATAATAACTGAGCTCAGAGAGCTTAAAGGAACAGTAACGTCCCATACCCGAGTCCAGCGTGGGAGAAGCAAGCTTCAGGGACAGAGTGAGTTTAACATGCACTGGAGTCTCCAGACTCGATGTGGGCAGGTCAGTGATTATGTTATTGTGCCTGTGCCACTCTGCAGCACCCCTGGGGCTGAGAAAGAGCGACCGCTAACATTCCTCAATGCTAATCTCCCATAAGGGGCCACACACACACAGGCAATGTTACTTGTAGCATAAGATGAATCCTACAGTGTACAGATGGGCCATTTTTATTTTTCATTTCGTATAAGGCCAATAGGACCTGTGGTGAGCTCGGTGGCACTGTTTTATGTTTAGAATTTCTTATTATACGTACTTATTATACAGGCCTGTATATGTTCGGTTTGTGGCTATGACACTGTTGTGTCAGTTTCATAAGACCCACTGCTATTTTTGTAATATTATTTGTTATTTTAAAGTATTTTGCCTTCTGTTGGCAATGTTGATTTTGTAGCATATCAGGCATATTTTTGTGAAATAAAGATCATGGCTTTTGCAACTGAAATGCTTTTTTTCAAATTATTTTCTTGGTTATCTACCATTTTATGCTGCTATTCAATAAGAGCTGTGGGTCTCATAGCACTGCAGGCTAAGCTGTGGGTCTCATAGCACTGCAGGCTAAGCTGTGGGTCTCATAGCACTGCAGGCGAAGCTGTGGGTCTCATAGCACTGCAGGCTAAGCAAGCTGTGGGTCTCATAGCACTGCAGGCTAAGCAAGCTGTGGGTCTCATAGCACTGCAGGCTAAGCTGTGGGTCTCATAGCACTGCAGGCTAAGCTGTGGGTCTCATAGCACTGCAGGCTAGGCTGTGGGTCTCATAGCACTGCAGGCTAAGCTGTGGGTCTCATAGCACTGCAGGCTAAGCTGTGGGTCTCATAGCGCTGCAGGCTAAGCTGTGGGTCTCATAGCACTGCAGGCTAAGCTGTGGGTCTCATAGCACTGCAGGCTAAGCTGTGGGTCTCATAGCACTGCCGGCTAAGCTGTGGGTCTCATAGCACTGCCGGCTAAGCTGTGGGTCTCATAGCACTGCAGGCTAAGCTGTGGGTCACATAGCACTGCAGGCTAAGCTGTGGGTCTCATAGCACTGCAGGCTAGGCTGTGGGTCTCATAGCACTGCAGGCTAAGCTGTGGGTCTCATAGCACTGCAGACTAGGTGGCCAGTTTGAGAAAGCCACATTGGGAATTTAGCCAGGACACCGGGGAACCCCCTACTCTTTGAAAGAAGTGTCATGGGGTCTTGACCACAGTGAGTCAGGACCTCGGTTTAACGTCTCATCCAAAAGAAGGAATCCTTCGGCAGAGTGTTAAATGCCCAGTTACCCAAACCCACTGCACCACCCTGCCATCTACATCTCTCATCCTCATGCAGAGCTTTAGATCGGATTCTCTAATTTCAGTCTTTCCCTTCCCCTCTGATGTGTCTGAGTCACATCCTGTACATCAATACTGCAAAGCGACTGTGTGTGATATTTATCGAAGAGTGGAGAGTCAAATAAATCTGGCCTCAGTCCAACATTACACCTCCTGCAGCTGTGGGCTGAACCAGGAAGTCACTCCCACTCTATCTGTCACGCAGTTTCAGAGAAACGAAACTTAACTCTGTCTCTGTCAGTGTGAGCAGTAAAATGGCTGAAGCTGGAGTTTTACTGGATCAGGACCAGTTCAGCTGCCCGATCTGTCTGGATGTATTGAAGGATCCAGTGGCTATTCCCTGTGGACACAGTTTCTGCATGAGCTGTATTAAGGGCTGCTGGGATCAGGATGATCATACTGGTGTCTACAGCTGTCCCCAGTGCAGACAGACCTTCACTCCAAGGCCTGTTCTGGGCAGAAACATCATGCTGGCTGATGTGGTGGAGAAACTGAAGAAGACAGGACTCCAAGCTGCTCCTCCTGCTCACTGTTACGCTGGACCTGGAGGCGTGGCGTGTGATGTCTGCACTGGGAGAAAGCGCAAAGCTGTCAAGTCCTGTCTGGTGTGTCTGGCCTCTTACTGTGAAACTCACCTCAAACTTCATAATGAACTCCATCCAGGAAGCACACATAATGTCATCAATGCTACTAGAAACCTGCAGGAGAACATTTGCCCTCAACATAAAAAACTGCTTGAGGTTTACTGTCGTACTGATCAGCAGTGTATCTGTCTGCTGTGTGTGATGGATGAACACAGCGGGCATAAAACAGTCTCAGCTGCAGCAGAAAGGACTGAGAAACAGGTAAGGACTGAACCTTTTTAAGATGGTTAATATTATAAAGACTCATTTCGCTTTATCACATCATACTATTTTAATAGCTGCTCTGAGAATGGGTTGTCAAAGCTTTTTTACCACAGGTGTGTTTCAGTAAAATTGTACAAGGACTTGATCTCAGATTTCAGATCCACAGTGATGAAGTAGGGAGAGTAAGAATCAGAGTGGAAAGTGAACACTAGCCTTCTAAGATATCTTTCATGACCTCATTCTGGAGGAGTTTGTGATAACAGCCATGTAGATATACATATAGATATATAAGTAGTATTAGTGGTAATTAGTAGTATAATGCGAAAGGAACTGGTCTTGTACCCTAAAGGCCACAGTTTCGATTCCAGGGTAGGACACTGCCATTGTCCCATTCAGCAAGATACTCAACCTTAACCTTTATATAGAGTGTGTGTATATATATATCCATCTATGTAAATGGATGCAATGTAAAAGTTTTGCAAGTCACTCTGGATAAGAGCGTCAGCTAAATACCTATAATGTAACAAATCTGTAATTTACAAAAAAATAAAACAACAGGACAGTAAAAACAAGATAATTCCAAACATTACAATGGCAGATAAAATTGAGTTGTAATCATACAGTAAATATACAATAAATATTGTTTTAATGGGGAAAGCAAATATGTCCACAGAAGCAGCTGGGGGCGACACAGAGTAAATTCCAGCAGACAATCCAGGAGAGGGAGAAGGAGCTGCAGGATTTGAGACAGGCTGTGCAGTCACTCAAGGTGGGTACTGACCAGAGGAGAAGGCAACATCTGGTTGCTGGAAGAGCCATTGCAGGGCTCAGTCAGGGCTCTCCTCCAGTCAGCCAGTGAGGAGTCCAGTGTTGGGCCATTTTTCAGCCCTGTGGGGCTCAATCCCACTGAGCCACACTGTGGGGAACAGGCTGTCTGGGGTCCCAGTAAGAGCTGAGTGAAAGGCCTAGTTAAAATGTACAGCCCTCCTCTCTCTGTGTCTCCTAACAGCGCTCTGCACAGGCAGCAGTGGAGGACAGTGAGAGGATCTTTACTGAGATGATCTGCTCCATTGAGAGAAGGCGCTCTGAGGTGAAAGAGCTGATCAGAGATCAGGAGAAGGCTGAATTGAGTCGGGCTGAAGGACTCCTGGAGCGACTAGAGCAGGAGATTGCTGAGCTGAGGAGGAGAGATGCTGAGCTGGAGCAGTTTTCACACACAGAGGATCACATCCAGTTCCTTCAGGTAACTTCACTGGCTCTCTGACAGTCTGCACTGTGTACATTGTACATACATGGTGAGGAGTGTTCCTCATTTACAAAGATCTGTTACTGACATCTGCACAAGAATCTGTATTGAGACTATTCCCTGTCTGTCTGTCTGTTTGCAGAGCTGTCAGTCTCTCTGTGCCCCTCCTGGACCTGAAGACTTTCCCAGCATCACTGTCAGTCCACTCGTCTCTTTTGAGGCTCTGAGGAAATCTGTCTCTGAACTGAAAGAGCGACTGGAGGACGTCTGCCAGGTGGAATTAGCAAAGATTTCTATAAAAGGTTATTACGGCTATAATACTTTTATGTTTTATCACAAGGTTTAAAGTTTTTTTTTTTCATATAGAAGTTACGCTTAAGGTTTGTACCACTATCTTGTTCTCTCTGCTCCAGTTTTTTGACCATACTAGCACCAGTTAGTTAAATAAAATGAAGCTTTTGGAAATGAAGCTTTCTTCTGATCTCTCTCTTTATAGTGGAAGAAGTCCATAATGAGCCCAGGACCAGAGAAGACTTCTTACAATGTGAGTCTGGAATTAAACCTTAAAGAATAAAGCAAGAGGAGATTTTGAGGTAATGTGAAGAAAGAAATGATTTATATAATGTTCTATATTCATAACAGACTTGCTTTAGGGATCTCATACCTCCTCTTCACAGTCAGATCCCTGTAAATTAAGCTGAAGGCATCCTGGTATTAAACATATGGATCATATATAATAATATACAGTATGTCCTAGAATAGGGCTGTGTGAAGACATTTACAAGAACAATATGGATTAGTATAAAAATATTTATGATCATAGCAATAGGTGAAAATTCAGTACAATAAGAATTGAAGAAATTAAAAAATTAAGTGAAAAGTAACTGAAAAGATACGATCAAGGATAAAAAGCTAAGTGCACAAACAGACATTGATCGAGAAAACATAAAAATATGTAAAATTTGTGAAATGTGTAAAATATGTAAGAGGAGCTCTCTTCTCCCCCATCAGATTCCTGTCAGCTCACTGTGGACCCCAACACAGTGAATAAATACCTCTGTCTGTCTGAGGGGAACAGAAAGGTGACCCATGTGGAAGAGATCCAGTCATATCCTCATCATCCAGAGAGATTTGAGCACTGGGAGCAAGTGCTGTGCAGAGAGGGTCTGTCTGGACGCTGTTACTGGGAGGCTGAGTGCAGTGGGTATGGGCAGGTTTATATAGCAGTGTCATATAAAGAGATCAGCAGGAAAGGGCTGATTAATGACTCTGCTCTGGGACGTAATAACAAGTCCTGGAGTTTGCGCCGCTCTTGCGGCGGTTACTCTTTCTGGCACAATAATGAGGAAACTGAAATCCCTGCCCCCTCCTCCAGAGTAGGAGTGTACCTGGATCACAGGGCAGGAACTCTGTCCTTCTACAGCGTCTCTGACACAATGACCCTCCTGCACAGAGTCCAGACCACATTCACTCAGCCCCTCTATCCTGCGTTTTGGGCTTGGAGTGTTGGATCCTCTGTAAAGCTGTGTGATCTGGGATGAGGCAGCGAGCGATGGGGAGACCTGGGCCCTGGTTCTGAGGCTAGGCTAGCTCAGTTAGCATTGCGGCCGTACAGAGCGCTCGTTTGCTCGCCTGTCTCTGCTCCTCTGCTCCTCGCGTCTGCAGCCACACTCAGCAGAACCCTGCTCCTTTGCTTGAGGCTTCAGTGCTCGACTAATCAAGTACTAATTCACGTTTATGAAACAGTTAGCCAGAATTAAATTCCCGACATTATTTGACACAGCGTCATATTACCCTGTATTTTTAAGTGACATACATGAAACGGGGCCCAGCTGTAATTAAAGTGGGAGGAAAAACATTCAGATGATTTAATTAATTAGTCTTAAATTAATTAAACAAATATAGACTCTAGTTTGATTTAACACTGATTATTTTGCTGCATAAGAGATTTTTAAACTGATTGAATTTATAAACAAGTTTTATAAAACTTCTTATTTTTAAAGTGTATTAAATTTGAGGTGGTATAATAGAATTATAGTTTTGGGGGAGTTTTTTAAAGGCACTTACTCATTCAAATAAATGAAATATACAGAAAACAGAATAAATTTCTTTTAAAAGATGAAACTTTGTTTTTCTTTCTTGGTCACAGTGTTAACCTCATGAATTCTCAGTGATCAGCAGAAACTCTGGTGCTGGTCCAGGTGAGAGAAATGATGAAAGAGGGAATCCTGGCCAGGTGCCTCCACAGGACTGCAGTTCTGGGAAATGAAACAGTCTGAAATGCTACTTCTGTTATTATGCTATTACTGCTGCTCTGAATCTGCTGCCCTGAAGCTTTTTCCCAGCTAACAGTGCTCGACAGCTTTGTTGGCGTTGCTATACTTTTAATAAATACTGAAAAAGTATATATTATATACAAACATAAATGAGAAATATCAATGTTGATTATAAATGTAAATGTTAAACATAAATGCTAATTTTCCACACATTTTAAATCATTGTTCACATAAACCTGTATGGGCAAATGAACTGTGGAGCGCTGGAGCTGGAACTTGCAGGGAAACTGATGATGTGATGGCATTTCCTCTGTATGAGGTAAAGGAGACTGACAAACTGTTCCCTGCTGAATTACTGGGGCTGCTGACCATAATGTGGACAACAGCGACCTCTTGTGCTCATGACGAGAAGTACATGTCAAAAAAGTTCGTTTTTTTAATTACCTTCAGGGAAGAATGTTTCATCACACTGACTTAGAGGTTTAAAGGACTATTTCACTTTCTGTTTTTAAAAATATATATTATACAGTTTTAGTGTATGTTTCTGATTCGCCCAGACAGTTTTAATGTGTGATAAAGGATATTTTAGTTTCTGACAATCAACTTAACTACCAAGCAGTTTGTCCAGCAATGTTATGTCTCCTGGGGTTTGAATGTGTGTACATTTCCCAATTATCCCACAAAATATCATTTTTAATGTTAAGATTAATGGATCTTTCTTTCAATTTGAACTATTCCCTATGTATCACGCACCCTGAAATCTCTGCACTCAAAAAAGAAGCATGATATTAAAATGATATTTACGCTTATGATTCATGTGTTCATACAGACGGGCGACAAATGAGAAACATAACGAATGCAGATGCTTACATACAGACTTACTACATGATACAATTAAGCAATTAACATCCTATCATGCTCTGACATGTATAAAAATGCTGAGCAGGCCCAGTTTACCTCAATTTTGGATCAAGAGGAAAAGACCTAAGTGACTTTGAAAGAGGGTTCAGTATTGGGGCATAGATGGCAGGAGCTTTAATCACTCTTTTTGATATAAAATAAAAGATGTTTTGTGCGATCTTAAAGACACTCTCAAAGTAGTTTCTCAGAGTGAACAAAATCTGTGAAATACTGTGTGTGAGTGTGTGTGAGTATTTGTGTGTGGGTGTGTGTGTGTTAGTATGGGTGTGTGGGTGTGAGTGTGTGCATGTGTGCTCCAGCACTTCGGTCGCGCAGTACGAGCCGCGAGAGAGGAGACAGGGCAGGAATACATCCACACGCCACCCACAGCATCCCACCGCTGTGCGGGCAGGAATACATCCACACGCCACCCACAGCATCCCACCGCTGTGCGGGCAGGAATACATCCACACGCCACCCACAGCATCCCACCGCTGTGTGGGCAGGAATTCAGTGCCAGACATCTAATGTGGACTGCTACTGACCCCTAGTGGCCGACAGTGGATCTTGCAGGAGTAGGGGAAAAAAAGGTCGCATCAAATCAGAAACTTAACATAACGTAAAATGATGAGAAGAGGCCATTCTGCACAGCAGTGCTTGCCATTTTCCTGACTAAATTGTACCTGGAGCTCTGATTGCCTACAGACTTGGATAGTATCTAACCCCGTATCAAGCCTAGTCTTTTAAATCCCCAGAGTTTCCGCCACTACTAGGTGACCTGGCAGGCTGTTCCACACATTGACTAACTGTGGGCTGTTCTCTTTTGGGCAATTCATTATCAGGCCGTAACATTCTCAAAAGGCCAAAATCAGCCATCCAGAGAAGCGTAAGCAGAGTCATTGATCCGTCTTTGATCATTCCTCATCCGTGTCCATGGTAACACCTGGCAGGTGGCTCTCACCCGAACGGTCAGCCTGTCCACAAAAAAGCAATGGGGCTCCAGTGATTTTGAAGTCTTTTTTTATGACATGGCCACACACTCCAGACACCTGTCAACTCTGGTAGTCATGGTAATCGACCCAGCGGCACATAGTTCCTCAGTTCCTCTTCTAACAGGTGCTCACTCTGAAAGAGAGGACACGCATACAAGGTGTATGTCTCCAGACGATTGAGAGCAGTGCTCCTGGAGCACATATTATCTGTTCACTGTGCGTCTGTATAGTGTTAAAGTGTGTGTGTGTGTATGTCTCCAGACGATTGAGAGGAGTGCTCCTGGAGCACATATTATCTGTTCACTGTGCGTCTGTATAGTGTAAAGTGTGTGTGTGGATGTGTCTTCAGAAATTATTGATTAAGATTGTATGTTAAATTTTTTAGATACTATTCAGTGGAAAAAAACTTTTTTTTGTTCTTTAATAAACAGGTGGTTCCTGTTTTCCCAAACACCTCTTTTTTTGCAATTTGTTTGAACGCGTAATAACATGTTACAATGTGTGTGTGTGAGTGTGTGTGTGTGTACAGTGTTACAGTGTGTGTGTGTGTGTGTATGTGTGTGTGTGTACAGTGTTACTGTGTGTGTGTGTGTGTGTGTGTGTGTAGGCAGCTCTCCAGCTTCCTGACTCCTGAGGACTGGTGTCAGGTGACAGGTCATCTCTGGGAGAAGGCAAGTAGTTCCTTTCGAGTTAACTGCTCTGTGACGCCATCGGGGACCAGGACACAGTGCACACCTGGGAGATACATTCAGAGCCATTACAGTCACTGCCCATACACCTGTACACCTGTACACCCATACACCCATACACCTGTACCCATATACATCCATATACCCATACACCTGTACACCCATACACCCACATACCCATACACCTGTACCCATATACATCCATATACCCATACACCTGTACACCCACATACCCATACACCTGTACCCATGTACATCCATATACCCGTACAGCTGTACACCTGTACACCCCTACACCAGTTCCCTTCTGCCTGCTGTCAATCCCCTATGAATAAATGTGTGTATGTGTGTAGTGTGTGTGTACATGCGTTAGTTTATGTGGTTTATGGAGACATTTTACTTGAATACATGCCAATGCTATGAAGACAGAGCTGGTACACTGTATGTGTGTGCGCATGTGTGTGTGTGCGTGTGCGTAAGATAGATGGATATTTGTGCTGTTACCCAGTCGGCTGACGTCTGTAATGTTTCTCTGATCATCATCAAAGAACATCATTTCCCTGAACTGTACCCCACTGTCCGCCTTCAGTCTGAGGAGGAAGAGGAGGCTGTCTGACAGCAAGCCTCACAATGAGCACACACTCACACACACATATATACAACACACACACACACATACAACACACACACGCACTCACACATACAACACACACACACACACACTCACACATACAACACACACACGCACTCACACATACAACACACACACACACACTCACTCACACTCACATATACAACACACACATGCACTCACACATACAACACACACACACACTCACACTCACATATACAACACACACACGCACTCACACATACAACACACACACACACTCACACTCACACATACAACACACACACACACACACACTCACACGCACATATACAACACACACACACTCACACATACAACACACACACACTCACACATGCAAGTGCACACACACACACTCACACTCACATATACAACACACACACGCACTCACACATACAACACACACATATATACAACACACACTCACACACATATATACAACACACACACACACTCACACATACAACACACACACACATACAACACACACACACTCACACATACAACACACACACACATACACACATATACAACACACATACACATATATAACACACACATACAACACACACACACTCACACATATACAACACACACTCACACATACAACACACACACACACATATACAACACACACACACTCACACATACAACACACACACATATACAACACACACACTCACACATACAGCACAAACACATATACAACACACACTCACACACATATATACAACACACACACTCACACAAACATACAACACACACACACATACATATATACAACACACACACTCACACACATATACAACACACACACATATACAACACACATACAAGCACACACACACATATATACAACACACACACTCACACACATAAGCAAAACACACACATATATATACAACACACACATACAAGTGGACACGCACACACATAAAGAAAACACACACACATATATATACAACACACACACACACTCACACATACAAGTGCACACACACACACACACACACACACAAAACACACACACATATATACATACACACACACTATACACACGCGCACACACCCAATGCCTCTCAGAATACTAACTCACTTTTTGAAGTGTGTGACCTTTGATCCCGGGTAGATCTCTTTGAGGGAAAAGTATTGGTCGAGTTTGAAGAGCGACAGCAGCTGATTGGCTCCCTTCACCTCACTAGTGCTGTGAACCAGGAACAGGCAGGGAGCCTTTACAAAGCTCTTTCAGATGTGGAAAAACCCAAATCCAGGGTGGAGGGTATTTGGGGGATAGGGTGCAGGGTATAGGGGGGATAGGGTGCAGGGTACAGGGGGGATAGGGTGCAGGGAACAGGAGGGATAGGGTGCAGGGTATAGGGGGGATAGGGAGCAGGGTATAGGGGGGATAGGGAGCAGGGTATAGGGTGCAGGGTATAGGGGGGATAGGGAGCAGGGTATAGGGGGATAGGGTGCAGGGTATAGGGGGGATAGGCTGCAGGGTATAGGGGGGATAGAGAGCAGGGTATGGGGGGATAGGGTGCAGGGTATAGGGGGGATAGGGTGCAGGGTATAGGGGGGATAGGGTGCAGGGTATAGGGGGATAGGGAGCAGGGTATAGGGGGGATAGGCTGCAGGGTATAGGGGGGATAGGGTGCAGGGTATAGGGGGGATAGGGGGGATAGGGCGCAGGGTACAGGGGGGATAGGGAGCAGGGTATAGGGTGCAGGGTACAGGGGGGATAGGGAGCAGGGGATAGGGAGCAGGGTACAGGGGGGATAGGGAGCAGGGTATAGGGTGCAGGGTACAGGGGGGATAGGGAGCAGGGTATAGGGCGCAGGGTATAGGGGGATAGGGAGCAGGGTATAGGGTGCAAGGTATAGGGGGGATAGGGAGCAGGGTATAGGGTGCAGGGTACAGGGGGGATAGGGAGCAGGGTATAGGGCGCAGGGTATAGGGGGATAGGGAGCAGGGTATAGGGGGGATAGGGAGCAGGGTGTAGGGTGCAGGGTACAGGGGGGATAGGGAGCAGGGTATAGGGTGCAGGGTACAGGGGGGATAGGGAGCAGGGTATAGGGTGCAGGGTACAGGGGGGATAGGGAGCAGGGTATAGGGCGCAGGGTATAGGGGGATAGGGAGCAGGGTATAGGGTGCAGGGTACAGGGGGGATAGGGGGGATAGGGCGCAGGGTATAGGGGGATAGGGAGCAGGGTATAGGGGGGATAGGGCACAGGGTATAGGGTGGATAGTGAGCAGAGTATAGGGGGGTTAGGGTGCAGGGTGCAGGGTACAGGGGGGATAGGGAGCAGGGTATAGGGTGCAGGGTACAGGGGGGATAGGGAGCAGGGGATAGGGTGCAGGGTATGGGGGATAGGGTGCAGGGTATAGGGGACGTCTCAGTGTGAGTGCGTGTGCGTGTGCGTGTATGCATGTGTGTGTGCACGTGTGTGTTTGTGTGTGCATGTGCCTGTGTGCATGTGTGTGTGTGTGTGTGTGTGTGTTTGTGTGCATGTGCCTGTGTGTGTGTGTGTGTGTGTGTGTGTGTGAGTGCGTGTGCGTGTGTGTGTGCCTGTGTGTGTGTGTGTGTGTGTGTGTGCATGTGCGTGTGCGAGATGGCAGAGGTAGAGACGGGGTTACACACGCTTTGTCCTTGCGGAACGGGGGGTCCACATGGGTGTCAACCCAAAAAGGCCACAGTGTGTAGTCTGGAACAAACAGGAGAAGGACATTTAGAAATCAGCGATTAGGCTGCAGAAATGACACTCTTTAACGGCCCGGGTTCAAGGCTGGCACCTAAAACAGGGAGGGTGGGCGAGGAGCGTGTTCGCCATTTAGTCATTTGGGTTTGATTGCACTGTCCCTTGCTGTGACTCAGAAGCTCAGAACCCTGTAGGGGAAATCTACCTTTCTTTCCAAATCAGTACAAAGTGTGATTACCCTTCAGCTTTGGTTATTGGACTGATTTGTGTGTTTATGAAGGAGCAGCACATGATCTTTGCCTTCAAAGACACTTCACCTTTCTTACAGTATTCTGTATTCAGACCCAAATAGCCCTTTAAGGTATGAGATCACAAATATGTTCTTAATGTCATTAACTGAACATTCTAATGCTGATGTCGCAATCACTACTGGTGACTGAAAGCAATGGAGTTCTAGAACACTGAAGACTTGGTTCTAGAACACTGAAGGTCCTAGGAGACTTGGAATTCTGAAAAACATTCCAAATAACCTACTCTTCAAAGGGTTAGAGGTGATAGTTTGCCAGCTTCCAAAGGGCAATCCATAATTATTTATAAATTTTATCCATCCATTATCTATACCCGCTTATTCCTGGAGTCGCAGGAAGTGCAGGACCCTATCCCGAGAGGCAGGAATACAGTTTGTCAGTCCATCGCAGGGAAACACACACACATACCTAGGAAAAATTTTGACTCTCCAATTGGCCTAACTCACATGCCTTCTGACTGTGGGAGCAAACCCCAGCGGAGAACATGCGGAGAACACACTAACTCTACACAGAATTATAAGAAATTAACCCCGCACGAAGGAAGGATCGTCTTGCTGTGCTAGGCAACAGTGCTACCCACTGCACCACCATGCCGCACAGGGCCGGCCCGAGGCATAAGCGAACTAAGCGGCTGCTTAGGGCCCCCGTGGCCACCAGGGGGCACCCATGCGGGATTCATCCCCTATAGCAAAACCAGCGGTAGTAATTTCAGATGGAACGACAACGGAATATTTCATAACAATCTAATGTAAGATGGATATTACAATGCAAACCCTGCACTAATTTGTTGTTTATCTGCGTGGAAACCACAATGATACTCGTTGCCACAAGAAGTTACAGCTAGTTAAGAAACTTACCCAAGTCGAAGACGATTAGTTTTGGTTTTGACATGATTTTTTAAATATATATATCTTATACAGTTTACTTCACACAGCCCAAATAGGCTTACTGCCAGCTAGACTGCGGAGGCTAACCGATAGCTAGCTAGACCTTTCCCGTACCGTGCTGGACAAACAGGCTGCGTAATCGCAGGCTATTTACGGTAATAATTTCCTTTTAATCATTGATTTCGACCCCAAACAACAACGATAATTGCACTATTATGCCGCCGTGGCAACAACTACATAAGTTTCGAATGAATGTGATCCAGAAATACGGAAGTAAAATAGGTATACACGTGACGTCAGTTCTATCAGTGAACTAGTTCAGTGATGTAATCGATATAGAGCGTACATGGAAATGGAGAGGGTAGGAGGGGCCAGGCGGTGAAGCCTAGGAAGTAACGAGGAAACAGCCTCTACTGCGCATGCTTGAGGGAAAAAGCACTCGCTGAGTCTGAGTCATATCATAAACTGCTATGTGAATCATGTGATATCTCTGAAAGAGTGCAGATTCGAATCCGCCGTCAGTCCAACGCCACACCTCCTGCAGCTGTGGGCAGAACCAGGAACTCACTCCCACTCTCTCCATCAAGCAGTTTCAGAGAAACAAAACTTAACTCTGTCTCTGTCAGTGTGAGGAGTAAAATGGCTGAAGGTGGAGTTTTACTGGATCAGGACCAGTTCAGCTGTGCGATTTGTCTGGATCTGCTGAAGGATCCGGTTACTATTCCCTGTGGACATAGTTTCTGTATGGGCTGTATTAAGAGCTACTGGGATCAGGATGATCATATTGGTGTCTACAGCTGTCCCCAGTGCAGACAGACCTTCACTCCAAGGCCTGTTCTGGGCAGAAACATCATGCTGGCTGAAGTGGTGGAGAAACTGAAGAAGACAGGACTCCAAGCTGCTCCTCCTTCTCACTGTTACGCTGGACCCGGAGATGTGGAGTGTGATTTTTGCACTGGGAGAAAGTGCAATGCTGTCAAATCCTGTCTTGCTTGTCTGGCCTCTTACTGTGAAACTCACCTCCAGCCTCACTATGAATTTCCTGCGTTAAAGAAGCACAAACTGGTCAAAGCCACTGGAAACCTGCAGGACAAGATCTGCTCTCATCATGACAAACTGCTGGAGGTTTACTGTCGTACCGATCAGCAGTGTATCTATTATCTGAGTGTGATGGATGAACACAGCGGGCATAAAACAGTCTCAGCTGCAGCAGAAAGGACTGAGAAACAGGTAAGGACTGAACCTTTTTAAGATGGTTAATATTATAAAGACTCATTTCACTTTATCGCATCATACTGTTTTAATAGCTGCTCTGAGAATGGGTTGTCAAAACTTTTTTACCACAGGTGTGTTTCAGTAAAATTGTACAGGGACTTGATCTCAGGTTTCAGATCCACAGTGATAAAGTAGGGAGAGTAAGAATCAGAGTAGAAAGTGAACACTAGTCTTCTAAGATATCTTTCATGACCTCATTCTGGAGGAGTTTGTGATAACAGCCATGTAGATATACATATAGATATATAAGTAGTATTAGTGGTAATTAGTAGTATAATGCAAAAGGAACTGGTCTTGTACCCTAAAGGCCACAGTTTCGATTCCAGGGTAGGACACTGCCATTATACCATTCAGCAAGATACTCAACCTTAATCTGTATATAGTGTATGTGTATATATATCCATCTATGTAAATGGATGCAATGTAAAAGTTTTGTGAGTCACTCTGGATAAGAGCATCAGCTAAATACCTATAATGTAACAAATCTGCAATTTACAAAAAATAAAACAACAACAGGACAGTGAGAACAAGATGGAAATAAATATTAAGATAATTCCAAACATTACAATGGCAGATAAAATTGAGTTGTCATCATACAGTGAATATACAATAAATATTGTTTTAATGGGGAAAGCAAATTTTTCCACAGAAGCAGCTGGGGGTGACACAGAGTAAATTCCAGCAGAGAATCCAGGAGAGAGAGAAGGAATTGCAGGATCTGAGACGGGCTGTGCAGTCACTCAAGGTGGGTACTGACCAGTGGAGAAGACAACATCTGGTTGCTGGAAGAGCCATTTCAGGGCTCAGTCAGGGCTCTCCTCCAGTCAGCCAGTGAGGAGCCCAGTGTTGGGCCACTTTCCAGCCCTGTGGGGCTCAATCCCAGTGAGCCACACTGTGGGGAACAGGCTGTCTGGGGTCCCAGTAAGAGCTGAGTGAAAGGCCTCATTAAAATGTACAGCCCTCCTCTCTCTGTGTCTCCTAACAGCGCTCTGCACTGGCAGCAGTGGAGGAGAGTGAGAGGATCTTTACTGACCTGATCCGCTCCATTGAGAGAAGGCGCTCTGAGGTGAAAGAGCTGATCAGAGAACAGGAGAAGGCTGAAGTGAGTCGGGCTGAAGGACTCCTGGAGCGACTGGAGCAGGAGATTACTGAGCTGAGGAGGAGAGATGCTGAGCTGGAGCAGTTTTCACACACAGAGGATCACATCCAGTTCCTCCAGGTAACATCACTGGCTCTCTGACAGTCTGCACTGCATATTGTACATACATCATGAGGCCTGTTCCTCATTTACAAAGATCTGTGACTGACATCTGCTCAAGAATCTGTATTGAGACTATGATTTGTCCTTCTGTCTGTGTGTATGTCTGTCCTACTGTCTGTCTGACTGTCTGTGTGTCTGTCTGTTTGCAGAGCTGTCAGTCTCTCTGTGTCCCTCCTGGACCTGGAGACTTTCCCAGCATCACTGTCAGTCCACTCGTCTCTTTTGAGGCTCTGAGGAGATCTGTCTCTGAACTGAAAGAGCGACTGGAGGACGTCTTCCAGGCAGAATTATCAAAGATTTCTATAAAAGGTTATTACGGCTGAAATACTTTTATGTTTTATTTTATGTTTTTTTTGTTATAGAAGTTATGCTTAAGTTTTGTACCACTGTTTTATTCTCTGTGCTCCGGGTTTTACCTTACTAGCACCCGGTAATTTACAGCCCTGTTCAGATATCCATCATCTTATCTTGAGCCATTATGTTCACATTTGTAGCTAAACTTATATGGTATAGTCATGTTTTCAGCAGGTCAGGTGTAGGTGATACTGTGTAAACAACACGGCCCACCGCTTCACACCGCCACTGCTTCCCCTCTGAGGCACTTCCCCCTCCGCTGGTTTCCTGGGGTAAACCCTGGTTAGTGTGGGTTAGTGTTGGCGAGGGGCATTCTTAAATTAAGATTTTGGAAATTAAGCTTTCTTCTGATCTGTCTCTTTATAGTGGAAGAAGTCCATAATGAGCCCAGGACCAGAGAGGACTTCTTACAATGTGAGTCTGGAATTAAACCTTAATTAAAACAATGAAGCAAGAGGTGATTTTGAGGTAATATGAAGAAAAAGATGATTCATATAATGTTCTATATTCATAACGGACTTGCTTTAGGGATCTCATACCTCCTCTTCACAGTCAGATCCCTGTAAATTAAGCTGAAGGCATCCTGGTATTAAACATATGGATCATATATAATAATATACAGTATGTCCTAGAATAGGGCTGTGTGAAGACATTTACAAGAACAACATGGATTAATATAAAAATATTTATGATCATAGCAATAGGTGAAAATTCAGTACAATAAGAATTGAAGAAATTAAAAAATTAAGTGAAAAGTAACTGAAAAGATACGATCAAGGATAAAAAGCTAAGTGTGCACAAAAAGACATTGATCGGGAAAACATAAAAATATGTAAAATTTGTGAAATGTGTAAAATATGTAAGAGGAGCTCTCTTCTCCCCCATCAGATTCCTGTCAGCTCACTCTGGACCCCAACACAGTGAATAAAGACCTCCGTCTGTCTGAGGGGAACAGAGAGGTGACCCGTGTGGCAGAGATCCAGCCATATCCTGATCATCCAGAGAGATTTGAGCGCTTTGCCCAAGTGCTGTGCAGAGAGGGTCTGTCTGGACGCTGTTACTGGGAGGCTGAGTGGAGTGTGGATGGGGTTGATATAGCAGTGTCATATAAAGAGATCAGCAGGAAAGGGCTGATTAATGACTCTGCTCTGGGATGGAATAACAAGTCCTGGAGTTTGCGCTGCTCTTCCGGCGGTTATTTTTTCAGGCACAATGCTGTGAGCACTGGAATCCCTGGTCCCCGCTCCTCCAGAGTAGGAGTGTACCTGGATCACAGGGCAGGAACTCTGTCCTTCTACAGCGTCTCTGACACAATGACCCTCCTGCACAGAGTCCAGACCACATTCACTCAGCCCCTCTATCCTGCGTTTAGGATTTATAGATCATACATTTTTTATGTTGGATCTTCTGTGAAACTGTGTGATCTGGGATGAGGCAGCGAGCGATGGGGAGACCTGGGCCCTGGTTCTGAGGCTAGGCTAGCTCAGTTAGCATTGCGGCCGTACAGAGCGCTCGTTTGCTCGCCTGTCTCTGCTTCTCTGCTCCTCGCGTCTGCAGCCACACTCAGCAGAACGCTGCTCCTTTGCTATTGGCTGCCTGCCTTTGAGTTCACCTGCCAATCATGATAACTTAGCTCCTCTTAACCAAGCTGTTTTAAACAATTAAAACTAGCTGTTATAGTGCCACCATCGGGCCAATTGAAATACGTTTTATTGCCAAACTATTGACCAAATTTGGTACCTCTGAGCCTTTCTGTTTTTGAGGATGGGTTAAATGCAGAGGACAGATTACCCCTTGGGGTTCAATAAAGCTTATCTATCTTACACCAACTGTTGGGGATCCATCAAAACCAGTTATAATGTAATATTTATGGGCAGTTTGATTCTACTGAATCATTCCTTTCAAGTTGATTAATGCAAATTATTATTATTTTTTTCATATAATGAGTTAATATTGAGTTTTTTCAAGCTCATCATTCAGTGTTATAGGAGCAAGGCTGCGCTTGTAGCCTTCTTGCACGGTCACAGACATAATTATACGTCGTATGTATCGGTAGCTACGAGCTGCCATTGACGCTTTAGCAACAACTGAACTACGAACGCAGTATGAGTGCACATGAACATGACACCGGTGTCACAGGCATTCCTGTTGGTTAGCTTAGTGGACAGTGCTGACTGACATTATAAAGAGCCTATCGTGTAGCGCCGCATAGAACATCCCCTCAGAAGTAGCACTCACTGCAATCGCGTACCCAAGTAACATTGTGGGATCTAGCCAAGGAACTACGTGAGAGCAGATGACGCTTGCTGCACCGTTGGGTGTTGTATTAAAGGGTCCACTAGAGGGCGCTAGACAGCGTGCCATTCCCAGCTGTTGCTGCTTCAGTGCTTGGCATTCAGTGTTTGCCCCAGGATTTTTTTTTTTTTCCCGGCAGGTTGTGTGACGTGATGCCCAGGGACGCACACACACTCGCGCGCACACGCTCCTGTTTGCGCACGCACACACACACACACACACACACGCACACAGCCCATAATAACTGAGCTCAGAGAGCTTAAAGGAACAGTAACGTCCCATACCCGAGTCCAGCGTGGGAGAAGCAAGCTTCAGGGACAGAGTGAGTTTAACATGCACTGGAGTCTCCAGACTCGATGTGGGCAGGTCAGTGATTATGTTATTGTGCCTGTGCCACTCTGCAGCACCTCTGGGGCTGAGAAAGAGCGACCGCTAACATTCCTCAATGCTAATCTCCCATAAGGGGCCACACACACACAGGCAATGTTACTTGTAGCATAAGATGAATCCTACAGTGTACAGATGGGCCATTTTTATTTTTCATTTCGTATAAGGCAAATAGGACCTGTGGTGAGCTCGGTGGCACTGTTTTATGTTTAGAATTTCTTATTATACGTACTTATTATACAGGCCTGTATATGTTCGGTTTGTGGCTATGACACTGTTGTGTCAGTTTCATAAGACCCACTGCTATTTTTGTAATATTATTTGTTATTTTAAAGTATTTTGCCTTCTGTTGGCAATGTTGATTTTGTAGCATATCAGGCATATTTTTGTGAAATAAAGATCATGGCTTTTGCAACTGAAATGCTTTTTTTCAAATTATTTTCTTGGTTATCTACCATTTTATGCTGCTATTCAATAAGAGCTGTGGGTCTCATAGCACTGCAGGCTAAGCTGTGGGTCTCATAGCACTGCAGGCTAAGCTGTGGGTCTCATAGCACTGCAGGCTAAGCTGTGGGTCTCATAGCACTGCAGGCTAAGCTGTGGGTCTCATAGCACTGCAGGCTAAGCTGTGGGTCTCATAGCACTGCAGGCTAAGCTGTGGGTCTCATAGCACTGCAGGCTAAGCTGTGGGTCTCATAGCACTGCAGGCTAAGCTGTGGGTCACATAGCACTGTAGGCTAAGCTGTGGGTCTCATAACACTGCAGGCTAAGCTGTGGGTCTCATAGCACTGCAGGCTAAGCTGTGGGTCTCATAGCACTGCAGGCTAGGCTGTGGGTCTCATAGCACTGCAGGCTAAGCTGTGGGTCTCATAGCACTGCAGGCTAAGCTGTGGGTCTCATAGCACTGCAGGCTAAGCTGTGGGTCTCATAGCACTGCAGGCTAAGCTGTGGGTCTCATAGCACTGCAGGCTAAGCTGTGGGTCTCATCGCACTGCAGGCTAGGTGGCCAGTTTGAGAAAGCCAGGTTGGGAATTTAGCCAGGACACCGGGGAACCCCCTACTCTTTGAAAGAAGTGTCATGGGGTCTTGACCACAGTGAGTCAGGACCTTGGTTTAACGTCTCATCCAAAAGAAGGAATCCTTCGGCAGAGTGTTAAATGCCCAGTTACCCACACCCACTGCACCACCCTGCCATCTACATCTCTCATCCTCATGCAGAGCTTTAGATCGGATTCCCTAATTTCAGTCTTTCCCTTCCCCTCTGATGTGTCTGAGTCACATACTGTACATCAATACTGCAACGCGACTGTGTGTGATATTTATCGAAGAGTGGAGATTCAAATAAATCTGGCCTCAGTCCAACACCACACCTCCTGCAGCTGTGGGCTGAACCAGGAAGTCACTCCCCCTCTCTCTGTCACGCAGTTTCAGAGAAACGAAACTTAACTCTGTCTCTGTCAGTGTGAGCAGTAAAATGGCTGAGGCCAGTATCTCAGTGGATCAGGATCAGTTCTGCTGTGTGATCTGTCTGGATCTACTGAAGGATCCGGTGACTATTCCCTGTGGACACAGTTTCTGCATGAGCTGTATTAAGGGCTGCTGGGATCAGGATGATCATCCTGGTGTCTACAGCTGTCCCCAGTGCAGACAGACCTTCACTCCAAGGCCTGTTCTGGGCAGAAACATCATGCTGGCTGAAGTGGTGGAGAAACTGAAGAAGACAGGACTCCAAGCTGCTCCTCCTGCTCACTGTTACGCTGGACCTGGAGACGTGGCATGTGATGTCTGCACTGGGAGAAAGCGCAAAGCTGTCAAGTCCTGTCTGGTGTGTCTGGCCTCTTACTGTGAAACGCACCTCAAACTTCATAATGAACTCCATCCAGGAAGCACACATAATGTCATCAATGCTACTAGAAACCTACAGGAGAACATTTGCCCTCAACATAAAAAACTGCTGGAGGTTTACTGTCGTACCGATCAGCAGTGTATCTGTTATCTGTGTGTGATGGATGAACACAGCGGGCATAAAACAGTCTCAACTGCAGCAGAAAGGACTGAGAAACAGGTAAGGACTGAACCTTTTTAAGATGATTAATACCATAAAGACTCATTTCACTTTATCACATCATACTACTTTAATACATGCTCCTAGAATGGGTTGTCAAAGTTTTTTTTACCACAGGTGTGTTTCAGTAAAATTGTACAGGGACTTGATCTCAGGTTTCAGAACCACAGTGATAAAGTAGGGAGAGTAAGAATCAGAGTGGAAAGTGAACACTAGTCTTCTAAAATATCTTTCATGACCTCATTCTGGAGGAATTTGTGATAACAGCCGTGTAGATATACATATAGATATATAAGTAGTATTAGTAGTAATTAGTAGTATAATGCGTAAAGAACTGGTCTTGTACCCTAAAGGCCACAGTTTCGATTCCAGGGTAGGACACTGCCATTGTACCATTCAGCAAGATACTCAACCTTAACCTGTATATAGTGTATGTGTATATATATCCATCTATGTAAATGGATGCAATGTAAAAGTTTTGCGAGTCACTCTGGATAAGAGCATCAGCTAAATACCTATAATGTAACAAATCTGCAATTTACAAAAAATAAAACAACAACAGGACAGTAAAAACCAGATGGAAATAAAAATTAAGATAATACCAAAAATTACAATGGCAGATAAAATTGAGTTGTAATCATACAGTAAATATACAATAAATATAGTTTTAATGGGTAAAGCAAATATTTCCACAGAAGCAGCTGGGGGCGACACAGACTAAACTCCAGCAGAGAATCCAGGAGAGAGAGAAGGAGCTGCAGGATCTGAGACAGGCTGTGCAGTCACTCAAGGTGGGTACTGACCAGAGGAGAAGGCAACATCTGGTTGCTGGAAGAGCCATTTCAGGGCTCAGTCAGGGCTCTCCTCCAGTCAGCCAGTGAGAAGCCCAGTGTTGGGCCACTTTTCAGCCCTGTGGGGCTCAATCCCACTGAGCCACACTGTGGGGAACAGGCTGTCTGGGGTCCCAGTAAGAGCTGAGTGAAAGGCCTAGTTAAAATGTACAGCCCTCCTCTCTCTGTGTCTCCTAACAGCGCTCTGCACAGGCAGCAGTGGAGGACAGTGAGAGGATCTTTACTGAGCTGATCTGCTCCATTGAGAGAAGGCGCTCTGAGGTGAAAGAGCTGATCAGAGATCAGGAGAAGGCTGAATTGAGTCGGGCTGAAGGACTCCTGGAGCGACTAGAGCAGGAGATTGCTGAGCTGAGGAGGAGAGATGCTGAGCTGGAGCAGTTTTCACACACAGAGGATCACATCCAGTTCCTTCAGGTAACTTCACTGGCTCTCTGACAGTCTGCACTGTGTACATTGTACATACATGGTGAGGAGTGTTCCTCATTTACAAAGATCTGTTACTGACATCTGCACAAGAATCTGTATTGAGACTATTCCCTGTCTGTCTGTCTGTTTGCAGAGCTGTCAGTCTCTCTGTGCCCCTCCTGGACCTGAAGACTTTCCCAGCATCACTGTCAGTCCACAAGTCTCTTTTGAGGCTCTGAGGAAATCTGTCTCTGAACTGAAAGAGCGACTGGAGGACGTCTGCCAGGTGGAATTAGCAAAGATTTCTATAAAAGGTTATTACGGCTGAAATACTTTTATTTTTTATCACAAGGTTTAAAGTTTATTTTTTCATTATGAAAGTTACGCTTAAGGTTTGCACCACTATATTGTTCTCTGTGCTCCAGGTTTTTACCTTACTAGCACCAGTTAATTTACAGCCCTGTTCAGATATCCATCATCTTATCTTGAGCCATTATGTTCTCATTTTTAACTAAACTTATATGGTATAGTCATGTTTTCAGCAGGTCAGGTGTAGGTGATACCGTGTAAACACCACGGCCCACCGCTTCACACCGCCACTGCTTCCCCTCTGAGGCACTTCCCCCTCCGCTGGTTTCCTGGGGTAAATCCTGGTCAGTGTGGGTTAGTGTTAGCGAGGGGCATTCATAAATTAAGCTTTTGGAAATTAAGCTTTCTTCTGATCTCTCTCTTTATAGTGGAAGAAGTCCATAATGAGCCCAGGACCAGAGAGGACTTCTTACAATGTGAGTCTGGAATTAAACCTTAATTAAAACAATGAAGCAAGAGGTGATTTTGAGGTAATATGAAGAAAAAGATGATTCATATAATGTTCTATATTCATAACGGACTTGCTTTAGGGATCTCATACCTCCTCTTCACAGTCAGATTCCTGTAAATTAAGCTGAAGGCATCCTGGTATTAAACATATGGATCATATATAATAATATACAGTATGTCCTAGAATAGGGCTGTGTGAAGACATTTACAAGAACAATATGGATTAGTATAAAAATATTTATGATCATAGCAATAGGTGAAAATTCAGTACAATAAGAATTGAAGATATTAAAAAATTAAGTGAAAAGTAACTGAAAAGATACAATCAAGGATAAAAAGCTAAGTGTGCACAAAAAGACATTGATCGGGAAAACATAAAAATATGTAAAATTTGTGAAATGTGTAAAATATGTAAGAGGAGCTCTCTTCTCCCCCATCAGATTCCTGTCAGCTCACTCTGGACCCCAACACAGCGCACAGACTCCTCCATCTGTCTGAGGGGAACAGAAAGGTAACCAGTGTGGAAGAGATCCAGCTATATCCTGATCATCCAGAGAGATTTGAGTGCTGGGCCCAAGTGCTGTGCAGAGAGGGTCTGTCTGGACGCTGTTACTGGGAGGCTGAGAGGAGTGGGGATGGGGTTTCTATAGCAGTGTCATATAAAGAGATCAGCAGGAAAGGGCTGATTAATGACTCTGCTCTGGGATGGAATAACAAGTCCTGGAGTTTGCGCTGCTCCCCCTTCGGTTACTTTTTCCAGCACAATGCTGAGAGCACTGAAATCCCTGCTCCCCCCTCCTCCAGAATAGGAGTGTATCTGGATCACAGGGCAGGAACTCTGTCCTTCTACAGCATCTCTGACACAATGACCCTCCTGCACAGAGTCCAGACCACATTCACTCAGCCCCTCTATCCTGGGTTTTGGGTTTGGAGTGTTGGATCCTCTGTAAAGCTGTGTGATCTGGGATGAGGCAGCGAGCGAGGGGGAGACCTGGGCCCTGGTTCTGAGGCTAGGCTAGCTCAGTTAGCATTGCGGCCGTACAGAGCGCTCGTTTGCTCGCCTGTCTCTGCTCCTCTGCTCCTCGCGTCTGCAGCCACACTCAGCAGAACGCTGCTCCTTTGCTTGACGCTTCAGTGCTCGACTAATCAAGTCCTAATTCACGTTTATGAAACAGAGTTAGCCAGAATTAAATTCCCGACATTATTTGACACAGCGTCATATTATCCTGTATTTTTAAGTGACATACATGAAACGGGGCCCAGCTGTAATTAAAGTGGGAGGAAAAACATTCAGATGATTTAATTAATTTGTCTTAAATTAATTAAACAAAAGTAGACTTTAGTTTGATTTAACACTGATTATTTTGCTCCATAAGAGATTTTTAAACTGATTGAATTTATAAACAAGTTTTATAAAACTTCTTATTTTTAAAGTGTATTAATTTACTATTAAATTTGAGGTGGTATAACAGAATTATAGTTTTGGGGGAGTTTTTTAAAGGCACTTACTCATTCAAATAAATGTAATATACAGAAAACAGAATAAATTTCTTTTAAAAGATGAAACTTTGTTTTTCTTTCTTGGTCACAGTGTTAACCTCATGAATTCTCAGTGATCAGCAGAAACTCAGGTGCTGGTCCAGGTGAGAGAAATGATGAAAGAGGGAATCCTGGCCAGGTGCCTCCACAGGACTGCAGTGCTGGGAAACGAAACAGTCTGAAATGCTGCTTCTGTTATTTGTGTAAAACTGCTGCCCTGAAGCCTTTTCCAGCTAACAGTGCTTGACAGCTTTGTTGGTATTGTTATGCATTTAAGAAATACTGAAAAAGTATATATTATATATAAACATAAATGAGAAATATCAACGTTGATTATAAATGTAAATGTTAAGCATAAATGCTAATTTTCCACACATTTTAAATCATTGATCACATAAACCTGTATGGGCAAATGAACTGTGGAGTGCTGGAGCTGGAACTTGCGGGGAAACTGATGATGTGATGGCATTTCCTCTGTATGAGATAAAGGAGACTAACAAACTGTTCCCTGCTGAATTACTGGGGCTGCTGACCATACTGTGGACAACAGCGACCTCTTGTGCTCATGAAGAGAAGTACATGTCAAAAAAGTTCGTTTTTTTAAATTACCTTCAGGGAAGAATGTTTCATCACACTGACTTAGAGGTTTAAAGGACTATTTCACTGTTAGTTTTTAAAAATATATATTATTCAGTTTTAGTGTATGTTTCTGATTCACCCAGACAGTTTTAATGTGTGATAAAGGATATTTTAGTTTCTGACAATCAACTTAACTACCAAGCAGTTTGTCCAGCAATGTTGTGTCTCCTGGGGGTTGAATGTGTATACATTTCCCAATTATCCCACAAAATATCACTTTTAACAATAAGATTAATGAATCTTTCAATTTTTTTTTTTCAATCTTTTTAATGATTCTTTCAATTTGAACTATTTCCTATGCATCACGCACCCTGAAATCTTTGCACTCAAAAAAAGAAGCATGGTATAAAAATGATATTTACGCTTATGATTCATGTGTTCATACAGACGGGTGACAAATGAATGGAAAAACCAGAATAAATGAGAAACATAACGATTGCAGATGCTTACATACAGACTTTCTACATGATACAATTAAGCAATTAACAACCTATCATGCTCTGTGGCATGTATGAAAATGCTGAGCAGGCCCAGTTCACCTCGATTTTGGATTAAGAGGAAAAGATCGAAATGACTTTGAAAAAGGGTTCATTATTGGGGCACGGATGGCAGGAGCTTTAGTCACTGTTTTTGATATAAAATAAAAGATTTTGTGTGCAATCTTAAAGTCGCTCTCAAAGTAGTTTCTCAGAGTGAACAAAATCTGTGAAATACTGTGTGTGTGAGTGTGTGTGAGTATTTGTGTGTGGGTGTGTGTGTGTGAGTATGGGTGTGTGGGTGTGAGTGTGTGAGTGTGTGAGTGTGTGTGTGTGTGTGAGTGTGTGCATGTGTGAGTGTGTGTGTGTGTGAGAGAGAGTGTGTGTGTGTGTGCATGTGTGCTTGTGAGTGTGTGTGTGTGGGTTGTATGTGAGTATTTGTGTTAGTGTGTGCGTGTGTGAGTATTTATGTGTTTGAGTATGTGTGTGTGTGTGTGCGTGTGTGAGTATTTGTGTGTGTGTGTGTGTGGGTGTGTGAGTGTGTGTGTTTGCGCATGAGAGTGATTGTGTAAGTGCTCTTGTGTATGGTGGGGGTTAAGTGTAAATCTCCACTCCCTTTAGAAACTGGCTAAACTCATCAGTATGTAATTTGTATAGCTCAAAAATATGTACATGTATTCTTTGTTTCTGCACAGTCATTCAGTGATATTCATCACCAAGCAGGTTAATAAACAAACAATCACCACCCTGTCATATGTGTGTTTGTGTGTGTGATCTTTATGAGTAAATCTACACTCTCTGCTCAGCCTGCTCTGCTCAGCCTGGCCTCAGTCCAACACCACACCTCCCGCAGCTGTGGGCTGAACCAGGAAGTCACTCCCACTCTCTCTGTCACGCAGTTTCAGAGAAACGAAACTTAACTCTGTCTCTGTCAGTGTGAGCAGTAAAATGGCTGAAGGTGGAGGTTTACTGGATCAGGACCAGTTCAGCTGTGCGATCTGTCTGGATCTACTGAAGGATCCGGTGACTATTCCCTGTGGACACAATTACTGTACGGGCTGTATTAAGGGCTGCTGGGATCAGGATGATCATACTGGTGTCTACAGCTGTCCCCAGTGCAGAGAGACCGTCACCCCAAGGCCTGTTTTAAGAAAAAACACCATGCTGGCTGAAGTGGTGGAGAAACTGAAGAAGACAGGACTCCAAGCTGCTCCTCCTGCTCACTGTTACGCTGGACTTGGAGACGTGGCATGTGATGTCTGCACTGGGAGAAAGCGCAAAGCTGTCAAGACCTGTCTGGTGTGTCTGGCCTCTTACTGTGAAACGCACCTCAAACTTCATAATGAACTCCACCCAGGAAACACACATAATGTCATCAATGCTACTAGAAACCTGCAGGAGAACATTTGCCCTCAACATAAAAAACTGCTGGAGGTTTACTGTCGTACTGATCAGCAGTGTATCTGTCTGCTGTGTGTGATGGATGAACACAGCGGGCATAAAACAGTCTCAACTGCAGTAGAAAGGACTGAGAAAAAGGTAAGGACTGAACCTTTTTAAGATGGTTAATATTATAAAGACTCATTTCACTTTATCACATATCATACTATTTTAATAGCTGCTCTGAGAATGGGTTGTCAAAGCTTTTTTACCACAGGTGTGTTTCAGTAAATTGTACAGGGACTTGATCTCAGGTTTCAGATCCACAGTGATGAAGTAGGGAGAGTAAGAATCAGAGTGGAAAGTGAACACTAGTCTTCTAAGATATCTTTCATGACCTCATTCTGGAGGAGTTTGTGATAACAGCCATGTAGATATACATATAGATATATAAGTAGTATTAGTGGTAATTAGTAGTATAATGCGAAAGGAACTGGTCTTGTACCCTAAAGGCCACAGTTTCAATTCCAGGGTAGTACACTGCCATTGTACCATTCAGCAAGATACTCAACATTAACCTGTATATAGTGTGTGTGTATATATATCCATCTGTGCAAATGGATGCAATGTAAAAGTTTTGCGAGTCACTCTGGATTAGAGCGTCAGCTAAATACCTATAATGTAACAAATCTGCAATTTACAAAAAATAAAAAATAAAACAACAGGACAGTAAAAACAAGATAATTCCAAACATTACAATGGCAGATAAAATTGAGTTGTAATCATACAGTAAATATACAATAAATATTGTTTTAATGGGGAAAGCAAATATTTCCACAGAAGCAGCTGGGGGCGACACAGACTAAACTCCAGCAGAGAATCCAGGAGAGGGAGAAGGAGCTACAGGATCTGAGACAGGCTGTGCAGTCAATCAAGGTGGGTACTGACCAGAGGAGAAGACAGCAGCTGGCTGCTGGAAGAGCCATTTCAGGGCTCAGTCAGGGCTCTCCTCCAGTCAGCCAGTGAAGAGCCAAGTGTTAGGCCACTTTCCAGCCCTGTGGGGCTTGATCCCACTGAGCCACACTGTGGGGAACAGGCTGTCTGGGGTCCCAGTAAGAGCTGAGTGAAAGGCCTAGTTAAAATGTACAGCCCTCCTCTCTCTGTGTCTCCTAACAGCGCTCTGCACAGGCAGCAGTGGAGGACAGTGAGAGGATCTTTACTGAGCTGATCCGCTCCATTGAGAGAAGACGCCCTGAGGTGAAAGAGCTGATCAGAGATCAGGAGAAGGCTGAATTGAGTCGGGCTGAAGGACTCCTGGAGCGACTAGAGCAGGAGATTGCTGAGCTGAGGAGGAGAGATGCTGAGCTGGAGCAGTTTTCACACACAGAGGATCACATCCAGTTTCTTCAGGTAACTTCACTGGCTCTCTAACAGTCTGCACTATGTACATTGTATATACATGGTGAGGTGCGTTCCTCATTTACAATGATTTGCTCTTCAAATCTATGCAGAAATCTTTTATTGAGACTGTCTTCTGTATGTCTGTGTGCCTGTATGTCTCTGTATGTGCCTGTATGTCTCCCTGTCTGAATGTCTGTCTCTCTGTCTGTCTGTCTGTAGAGCTGTCAGTCTGTCTGTGCCCTTTCTGGACCTGGAGACTTTCCCAGCATCATTGTCAGTCCACACGACTTGTTTGAGGCTCTGACGAAATCTGTCTCTGAACTGAAAGAGCGACTGGAGGACGTCTGCCAGGTGGAATTAGCGAAGATTTCTATAAAAGGTTATTACGGCTGAAATACTTTCATGTTTTATGACAAGATTTAAAGTTTTTTTTTTTTTTCATCAAAGAATTTACGCTCATGGTTTTTACCATTATTTTGTTCTCTGTGCTCCAGTTTTTGACCTTACTAGCACCAGTTCATTTACAGCCCTGTTCAGATATCCATCATCTTATCTTGAGCCATTATGTTCTCATTTCTAACTAAACTTATATGGTATAGTCATGTTTTCAGCAGGTCAGGTGTAGGTGATACCGTGTAAACACCACGGCCCACCGCTTCACACCGCCACTGCTTCCCCTCTGAGGCACTTCCCCCTCCGCTGGTTTCCTGGGGTAAACCTTGGGTTAGTATTAGCGAGGGACATTCATAAATTAAGCTTTTGGAAATTAAGCTTTCTTTTGATCTGTCTCTTTATAGTGGGAGAAGTTCATAATGAGCCCAGGACCAGAGAAGACTTCTTACAATGTGAGTCTGGAATTAAACCTTAATTAAACAATGAAGCAAGAGGAGATTTTGAGGTAATATGAAAAAAAAGATGATTTATATAATGATCTATATTCATAACAGACTTGCTTTAGGGATCTCATACCTCCTCTTCACAGTCAGATTCCTGTAAATTAAGCTGTAGTCATCCTGGTATTGAACATATGAATCAAATATAATAATATACAGTATGTCCTAGAATAGGGCTGTGTGAAGACATTTGCAAGAACAATATGGATTAATATAAAAATATTTATGATCATAGCAATAGGTGAAAATTCAGTACAATAAGAATTGAAGAAATTAAAAAATTAAGTGAAAAGTAACTGAACATATACAATCAAGGATAAAAAGCTAAGTGTGCACAAAAAGACATTGATCGAGAAAACATAAAAATATGTAAAATATGTGAAATGTGTAAAATATGTAAGAGGAGCTCTCTTCTCCCCCATCAGATTCCTGTCAGCTCACTCTGGACCCCAACACAGCACATAAACAGCTCTCTCTGTCTGAGGGGAACAGAGAGGTGACCTGTGGGTTCCACAGCCAGCCATATCCTGATCATCCAGAGAGATTTGACGACTGGCCCCAAGTGCTGTGCAGAGAGGGTCTGTCTGGACGCTGTTACTGGGAGTTTGAGTGGAGAGGGAATGGGGTTTATATAGCAGTCTCATATAAAGAGATCAGCAGGAAAGGGCGGGGTTATGAAAGCGGTCTGGGACGTAATAACAAATCCTGGAGTTTGCTCTCCTCTTCCGGCGGTTACTCTTTCCTGCACAATGATGAGAGCACTGTAATCCCTGGTCCCCCCTCCTCCAGAATAGGAGTGTACCTGGATCACAGGGCAGGAACTCTGTCTTTCTACAGCGTCTCTGACACAATGACCCTCCTGCACAGAGTCCAGATCACATTCACTCAGGCCCTCTATCCTGGGTTTGGGGTTTATTTTGGATCCTCTGTAAAGCTGTGTGATCTGGGATGAGGCAGCGAGCGATGGGAAGACCTGGGCCCTGGTTCTGAGGCTAGGCTAGCTCAGTTAGCATTGCGGCCGTACAGAGCGCTCGTTTGCTCGCCTGTCTCTGCTCCTCTGCTCCTCGCGTCTGCAGGCACACTCAGCAGAACCCTGCTCCTTTGCTTGAGGCTTCAGTGCTCGACTAATCAAGTCCTAATTCACGTTTATGAAACAGAGTTAGCCAGAATTAAATTCCCGACATTATTTGACACAGCGTCATATTACCCTGTATTTTTAAGTGACATACATGAAACAGGGCCCAGCTGTAATTAAAGTGGGAGGAAAAACATTCAGATGATTTAATTAAATATTAGTCTTAAATTAATTAAACAAATATAGATTCTAGTTTGATTTAACACTGATTATTTTGCTGCATAAGAGATTTTTAAACCGATTGAATTTATAAACAAGTTTTATAAAACTTCTTATTTTTAAAGTGTATTAAATTTGAGGTGGTATAATAGAATTATAGTTTTGGGGGAGTTTTTTAAAGGCACTTACTCATTCAAATAAATGAAATATACAGAAAACAGAATACATTTCTTTTAAAAGATGAAACTTTGTTTTTCTTTCTTGGTCACAGTGTTAATCTCATGAATTCTCAGTGATCAGCAGAAACTCAGGTGCTGGTCCAGGTGAGAGAAATGATGAAAGAGGGAATCCTGGCCAGGTGCCTCCACAGGACTGCAGTGCTGGGAAATGAAACAGTCTGAAATGCTACTTCTGTTATTATGCTATGACTGCTGCTCTGAATCTGCTGCCCTGAAGCTTTTTCCCAGCTAACAGTGCTCGACAGCTTTGTTGGCGTTGTTATGCTTTTAATAAATACTGAAAAAGTATATATTATATATAAATATAAATGAGAAATATCAATGTTGATTATAAATGTAAATGTTAAACATAAATGCTAATTTTCCACACATTTTAAATTATTGATCACATAAACCTGTATGGGCAAATGAACTGTGGAGCGCTGGGGCTGGAACTTGCGGGGAAACTGATGATGCGATGGCATTTCCTCTGTATGAGGTAAAGGAGACTGACAAACTGTTCCCTGCTGAATTACTGGGGCTGCTGACCATAATGTGGACAACAGCGACCTCTTGTGCTCATGAAGAGAAGTACAAGACAAAAAAGTTTTTTTTAATTACCTTCAGGGAAGAATGTTTCATCACACTGACTTAGAGGTTTAAAGGACTATTTCACTTTTTGTTTTTAAAAATATATATTATTCAGTTTTAGTGTATGTTTCTGATTCACCCAGACAGTTTTAATGTGTGATAAAGGATATTTTAGTTTCTGACAATCAACTTAACTACCAAGCAGTTTGTCCAGCAATGTTGTGTCTCCTGGGGGTTGAATGTGCGTACATTTCCCAATTATCCCACAAAACATCATTTTTAATAATAAGATTAATGAATCTTTCTTTCAATTTGAACTATTTCCTATGCATCACGCACCCTGAAATCTCTGCACTCAAAAAAAGAAGCATGATATAAAAATGATATTTACGCTTATGATTCATGTGTTCATACAGACGGGTGACAAATGAATGGAAAAACCAGAATAAATGAGAAACATAACGAATGCAGATGCTTACATACACACTTACTACATGATACAATTAAGCAATTAACATCCTATCATGCTCTGTGGCATGTATAAAAATGCTGAGCAGTTCACCTCAATTTTGGATCAAGAGGAAAAGATCGAAATGACTTTGAAAAAGGGTTCATTATTGGGGCTTAGATGGCAGGAGCTTTAGTCACTGTTTTTGATATAAAATAAAAGATTTTGTGTGCGTTCTTAAAGACGCTCTCAAAGTAGTTTCTCAGAGTGAACAAAATCTGTGAAATACTGTGTGATGTGTGTGGGTGTGTGTGTGTGTGTGTGTGCGCATGAGAGTGATTGTGTAAGTGCTCTTGTGTGTGTGTGTGTGGGTCTGTGAGTGTGTGTGTGCGCATGAGAGTGATTGTGTAAGTGCTCTTGTGTGTGAGTGTGTGCGTGTGTGAGTATTTGTGTGTGGGTGTGTGTGTGTGTGTGCGTGTGTGTGTGTGTGCATGAGAGTGATTGTGTAAGTGCTCTTGTGTGTGTGTGGGTGTGTGTGAGTGTGTGTGTGTGCGCATGAGAGTGATTGTGTAAGTGCTCTTGTGTGTGGTGGGGGTTCAGTGTAAATCTCCACTCCCTTTAGAAACTGGCTAAACTCGTCAGTATGTAATTAAGCAAATTAATTTTGTATAGCTCAAAACTATGTGCATGTATTATTTGTTTCCGCCCAATCATTCAGTGATATTCAGGACCATGCAGGTTAATAAACAAACAATCACCACCCTATCATATGCGTGCTTGTGTGTGTGATCTTCATGAGTAAATCTTCACCGCCTGCTCAGCCTGGCCTCAGTCCAACACCACACCTCCTGCAGCTGTGGGCTGAACCAGGACATCACTCCGTCTCTCTCTGCCACACAGTTTCAGAGAAACGAAACTTACCTCTGTCTCTGTCAGTGTGAGCTGCACAATGGCTGAATGTGGACCTGGAGATGTGGCGTGTGATTCCTGCACTGGGAGAAAGCGCAAAGCTGTCAAGTCCTGTCTGGTGTGTCTGGCCTCTTACTGCGAAACGCACCTCAAACTTCATGATGAACTCAACCCAGGAAAGAGACACCAGATGACTGATGCTTCTGGAAACCTGCAGGAGAAGATCTGCTCTCATCATGACAAACTGCTGGAGATTTACTGTCGTACCGATCAGCAGTGCATCTGCTATCCATGTACGATGGATGAACACAGAGGCCATGATACAGTTTCAGCTGCAGCAGAAAGGACTGAGAAACAGGTAAAGACTAAAACTCTTACACATAACACTCAACACTTTTTCACAGTGAGGACAGATCTTGCCACAATCTCACATAAAGTAGAATTTCATTAATATACTTATTTAATAGGTTTTATTTTGAAATGTGCCTTATTGAATTTTGTTTGTTTATTTACAAGATTTTATTATGAAATGTTTTAGACATATGAGAGAGAATTAAGCAACATCATGATTTCTAGGTCTTGTATCCAGTGTTAAAGCAGTAAGAGCAGGAAATGAACCCAAATCTCTCTGTGACAGCTCTGTTCACACCACTCACCCCCCTATTCACTGCCTGAATGGGAATCAACACGGCTGGAGCAGCTAGTTCACTCACACAGTTTAGAAGCTTTACCAATACGGCCAGTACACTTCTACACAATGACATACTATACTGTACATCAAACATGTTGCAGTACCTTATCATATTTGGAAGGTGAAAATGTAGTTGAAAGGTTGAATATGGTAATACGATATGAAAAAATACTCTGTCCACAGAAGCAGCTGGGGGCGACACAGAGAGAATTCCAACAGAGAATCCAGGAGAGAGAGAAGAAGCTGCAGGATTTGAGACAGGCTGTGCAGTCACTCAAGGTGGGTACTGACCAGAGGAGAAGACAACAGCTGGCTGCTGGAAGAGCCATTTCAGGGCTCAGTCAGGGCTTTCCTCCAGTCAGCCAGTGAGGAGCCCAGTGTTGGGCCACTTTCCAGCCCTGTGGGGCTCAATCCCACTGAGCCACCCTGTGGGGAACAGGCTGTCTGGGGTCCCAGTAAGAGCTGAGTGAAAGGCCTAGTTAAAAGGTACAGCCCTCCTCTCTCTGTGTCTCCTAACAGCGCTCGGCAAAGGCAGCAGTGGAGGACAGCGAGAGGATCTTTACTGAGCTGATCCGCTCCATTGAGAGAAGGCGCTCTGAGGTGAAAGAGCTGATCAGAGATCAGGAGAAGGCTGAAGTGAGTCGGGCTGAAGGACTCCTGAAGCGACTGGAGCAGGAGATTGCTGAGCTGAGGAGGAGAGACACTGAGCTGGAGCAGTTTTCATACACAGAAGATCACATCCAGTTCCTCCAGGTAACATCACTTACATTTTACATACAAGGTGAGGCATTTTCCTCATTTACAAAGTTCTGCCCCTGGCATCTGCAGAGGAATCAGTATTGAGATGGGTTTTCTTCTGTCTGTCTGTCTGTTTGCAGAGCTGTCAGTCTCTCTGTGCCCCTCCTGGACCTGGAGACTTACCCAGCATCGCTGTCAGTCCACATGTCTCTTTTGAGGCTGTCAGGAAATCTGTCTCGGAACTGAAAGAGCGACTGGAGGACGTCTGCAAGGAGGAATTAGTCAAAATCCCTCAAACAGGTTGGAACTACTGAAATACTTTTTCCTCACTTCTTTCTTTTAAAATAATGAATGCTGACCTTAAGTGAATATAATCAAATGGACCATAAAAATGATGTAGAAAATTTGTGTAGCAGTGAGGCCTCTGTTCTCACAAACACAATAAAAATACACAGACAATCACACACATACTCTCTCTCTCACACACACACACACACACAGAAGCACACACACACACACTAACACACACACATACTCTGTCACACACACACACACACACACACACACACAGAAGCACACACACACACACAGAAGCACACACACACACACACACACACACACAGAAGCACACACACACACACACACACACAGAAGCACACACACACACACACACACACACACACAGAAGCACACACACACACACACACACACACACACAGAAGCACACACACACACACACACACACACACACACACACACACAGAAGCACACACACACACACACACACACACACACACACACAGAAGCACACACACACACACACAGAAGCACACACACACACACACACACACACACACACAGAAGCACACACACACACACACACACACACACACAGAAGCACACACACACACACACACACACACACACACACACACTAACACACACACATACCGTGTCACACACACACACACACACACACAGAAGCACACACATACTCTGTCACACACACACACACACACAGAAGCACACACACACACACACAGAAGCACACACACACACACACAGAAGCACACACACACACACACAGAAGCACACACACACACACACAGAAGCACACATTCAATTCAGTTCAAATGGAGCTTTATTGGCATGAGAAATAATCGAATGTTGCCAAAGCATAGTAAACAATTAAAAAGTTAATAAAATAATAAATAACAATGATCAAATATATATTGAATATTGCTAAAATAAAAAAGAAATCGTACATATTCAAGTATATACACATATAGATCTAAGTATACATATGCAAACATTATATACGCATACATAAACATGCATACATACACATATACCGATACATACATATACACATACAAACAAATCATACATATATATGCATACACACTCATATATGCATACATACAAACATATACATTATATACATATATATGTATGCACACGTATGTACAGACATATACATACATACACACATACATGCATACATACTACAACACACGTACAATGCACATATAATTAACAGTATAATATATGTAGGCATTCATATGTGTAGTTATACTCACGTTTGCCCATGCCTATACATGCATACATACAAATGCTCAAATACATTCCGCACTAACATGAATACACATACTGAAACATATACCATATACATATAAGCACAAATTAATACATTTTCATTATTTGGCTTTACCCACTGTCTCTTAGTATATGACAGGATGACACACATTTAATTGCTAGGGAACATATATAGGACACATATACTGTCTCACTGTCTCTCTCACACACACACACACACAAATACATAATGAGACACACACACACGCACAGACACACACATACATAATGAGACACACACATACATAATAAGACACACACACAAACACACATGCACAGGCACACACATACATAATAAGACACACACACACACACACACGCACAGACACACACATACATAATGAGACACACACACACACGCACAGACACACACATACATAATGAGACACACACACACATGCACAGACACACACATACATAATGAGACACACACACACACACACACACACGCACAGACACACACACACATAATGAGACACACAACCACACGCACAGACACACACATTCATAATGAGACACACACACACACGCACAGACACACACATACATAATGAGACACACACACACACGCACAGACACACACATACATAATGAGACACACACACACATACGCACAGACACACACATACATAATGAGACACACACACACGCACAGACACACACACATACATAATGAGACACACACACATACGCACAGACACACACATACATAATGAGACACACACACGCACTGACACATGGTGTGGGGAAAGGTTTTTGATTATCTGAGGAGGTCTCTGTAGACATTTTTGTAACTCAGTGTAGAGTATGAGTATAGTCAGAGTACAGCCCAAGGTAACAGTAACTCAGTATAGAGTATGAGTATAGTCAGAGTACAGCCCAAGGTAACAGTGACTCAGTGTTGAGTATGAGTATAGTCAGAGTACAGCCCAAGGTAACAGTAACTCAGTGTAGAGTATGAGTATAGTCAGAGTACAGCCCAAGGTAACAGTGACTCAGTGTAGAGTATGAGTATAGTCAGAGTACAGCCCAAGGTAACAGTAACTCAGTGTAGAGTATGAGTATAGTCAGAGTACAGCCCAAGGTAACAGTGACTCAGTGTTGAGTATGAGTATAGTCAGAGTACAGCCCACGGTAACAGTAACTCAGTGTAGAGTATGAGTATAGTCAGAGTACAGCCCAAGGTAACAGTAACTCAGTGTAGAGTATGAGTATAGTCAGAGTACAGCCCAAAGTAACAGTAACTCAGTGTAGAGTATGAGTATAATCAGAGTACAGCCCAAGGTAACAGTAACTCAGTGTAGAGTATGAGTATAATCAGAGTACAGCCCAAGGTAACAGTAACTCAGTGTAGGGTATGAGTATAGTCAGAGTACAATGCAAGATAATAATAACTAAGGTTGTTTTTGAGCTCAGTGAGTTTATGTTGTATATTTAACTGTTTATTTGCTAGATAATGACAGGTTTTGTATGACTGCGATCTTATTGGAGGTTGTGTTTGCTTTAAAGAGCCTGTTTAAAAAAAGAGTTAGAGTGGTAATTCTTAATGTTTGATTATATGTTATAAATTGGACTATTTTATATTTACACAATTCTTGAATATCGCAGTCATTTAAATGCATTTCATTTAATAAAATGTCATTCCACTTCTCCAGGTAATGTGATATTTCAGGAGCTCATCTTTCTTGTGAACTCTCTCTACAGTGGAAGATGTCCGTATCCTGGAGGCCTGGCCCACAGAATGCAGAACCAGGCAGGACTTCCTGCACTGTGAGTCTGTGATTAAACCTAAATTAACAGATGAAGCAACGCGAGAATATGGGGTAATATTATTAGAAGTATTTTCTATATTCAGGACAGACTTGCTTTTGGGGGGGGGGGGCAGGCACCTGGGACTTGCAGTATCTGCAGAGAAACTGGGAGGGTGTGCCAGGATGCCAAGCAGGAAATGGCTTCTTCCACAGGTTTCCATTAGAGAACAGGGGGCTATTTGTTTGAACTATCCCTGTTTTAATAAATATTCATGTTCGGCACCCTTATTAGTTTATTATTATGATCACTGAACTCTCCTTCTCCTTCTTCTCCTCTATCAGATTCCTGTCGGCTCACACTGGACCCCAACACTGCACACAGAGACCTCCGTCTGTCTGAGGGGAACAGAGAGGTGAGCCGTGTGGAAGAGATCCAGTCATATCCTGATCATCCAGAGAGATTTGACTTCATGGGCCAAGTGCTGTGCAGAGAGGCTTTGTTTAGACGCTGTTACTGGGAGGCTGAGTGGAGTGGAAAGAGATGGGTAGATATAGCAGTGTCATATAAAGAGATCAGCAGGAAAGGAGGCAGTGATGACTGCGCTTTGGGATATTATAACCAGTCCTGGAGTTTGCGCTGCTCTCACTCCAGTTACTCTTTCTGGCACAATAATGAGAGCACTGAAATCCCTGTCCCCTCTTCCTCCAGAATAGGAGTGTACCTGGATCACAGGGCAGGAACTCTGTCCTTCTACAGCGTCTCTGACACAATGACCCTCCTGCACAGAGTCCAGACCACATTCACTCAACCCCTCTATCCTGGGTTTTGGGTTGGTACTGGAACCTCTGTAAAACTGTGTGATCTGAAATGAGGCAGAGAGTGAAGCGAAAATCAGCTCTAAATAAAGAGAGGGAAAAACACTCAAATTCGACAGAAAATTAATAAAACAATGAAATGAACGAATGAAATGAAAACAGCTTGATCATAACACCGTGTAAAAGTTTGTCCAGACCTGGGATTTTCCTTTCGATGGCTGCTCCTCACTTCATTCTCCCCTGACTATAACTTCTTTCTCCCCGGCTCTGAGGCGTCCATTCTGTCACTCACAGAGCTCAGCTTAGATTCGCTGGCCTACAACTGCCATCCAGCTCACACAGCGCTCTGTGCTCAAAATTAAAAGGCCAGCTACAAAGGGTCCAACCCCAACCAAGCCCTGCATAAAATGTCAGAATCGGGGCGTTCTGGTCAGGTTTTTTCAGACCTGGGTGAAAATTACAAGCTCTACGGTGGAGCAGTGACTTGCATTGTCGCCTCACAGCAAGAAGGTTTTGGGTTCAAATCCCAAGGGCCCTTCAGTGTGGGTTTCCTCCCATTGTTCAAGGACTCCAAATTGCCAGCAGGAATGAGCGAGTGAGTGAATGCTGTGTGTGCCCTGCGATGTATTGGCAACCTGTCCAGGGTGTATTCCCGTCTCTTGCCCACTGCATGCTGGGATAGGTTCCAGCACCCTCTGCAACCCTGACCAAGAATTAGCCATTTAAGAAAACAGATAAATGGGTGGAATAAAAAAAGATAAAACTTAAGTTTTGTTCACATTTATGCAGACCCTGTCACTCTAATGCTTGCATTTCAATATTACAGTCAGCTCCATAATGTTTTGGGCAAAGACATATTTTTTTCTTGAGTTGGCTCTGTACTTTACAATTTTAGATTTGTAATCAGCGTATTCACGTGTGGTTAAACTGCAGATTCTCAGCCTTTATTTAAGGGTATTTTATGCATTTTGGTTTCACCATGCCACACATTACCATGTGTGGGATATGTCAGAGCATCATGGTAATGGCGTTTATATGGAGGTGCTGCTGTAAAATCATTAAGACACTTTTGGTTTTATGGCTGTTGTTGTTTTGCATTATACTGGGGTGTGTTGGGTTCTACATGCTGTGATTGTTTACAAGAAGAATGAAATAAACAAATGATTGTGGTAACACTCCATGTGACAGTCTATGGTTATTGCTGTCTGTCGATTGGCTGTTTACTGTCTGATATGATGCGTATTAAAAGGAATAGTTCTCTTTCCGGAGTTCATTATTATACAAGGACAGTTCTGGTGATTAACAATGTACAGACTCAGCGACCACAGCCTTGCCAATGAAATTGGTCGCCACAAAAAGACCTGGCTGGCAAAAGAGAAGAGGCCGTGTGCTCACCATAATCTGAGGTGGAGACAGAGGCCCACTTCCTGCTTTCCTGCCCCAAGTTCCTCTCAATCAGAAATCAATATTTACCCAAATTCACTGCACAGATAAATCAATTCCAACACCAATCGGAGCCAAATAAATGAGAAATTCTTCCGGGGGAAGAGGACACTGCGATGTAGGCGGGAGCTCAGTATGTCTCTGCCTGCCATACATTAAGAGAGCGTGTGGTCTAAATAATGGTGCTGTACACAATATCATCTGTGTTCATTACCAATACTGGTAAATTCATAAATTGTTATATTATGAACAAAATATGTTTAAACCTGGGTGTCAGTGTGTGTGTGTGTGTGAGTATGTGTGTATATATGTGTCTTTGTGTGTGTGTGTGTGTGTGTGTGTGTGCGCGTGTGTATGTGTTTGGGGGGCTGTTACTTTTTTTTCTTTCTCCCCTCTTCTGGTTGTATTTTGTATGTCTCATTGCTTTTGCAATGCAAGTTTACTTTTCATGCAAATAAAGCACATTTGAATTTGAATTTGAATGAGAGAGAGAGAGAGAGAGAGAGAGAGAGTGAGAGAGAGAGAATAATACGATCCATGCTTAGACCCTTAACAGTGCTTCTGGTTGTATTTTGTATGTCTCATTGCTTTTGCAATGCAAGTTTACTTTTCATGCAAATAAAGCACATTTGCATGTGAATTTTAATGAGAGAGAGAGAGAGAGAGAGAGAGAGAGAGAGAGAGAGCAAATAATACGATCCATGCTTAGAGCCTTACAGTGCGTGTGTGTGTTTTTGTATATTTGTGTGTTTGTGTACAAGTGTGTTTGTCCCTTTAGAAACTGGAAGCTCCCAAGAGTATATAAGTAGATGAATTCAAGTAAGCATGAAGTGCAGTTAAATATATGTGCATATATTCCATATTTTTAGTCATTCAGTCATCATGATTCAAGTTACTAAACAAACCATCACCACACTGTCATATGCGTGTTTGTGTGTGTGACGTTGACGAGTAAATCTCCACTCTCTGCTCAGCCTGGCCTCAGTCCAGCACCACACCTCCTGCAGCTGTGGGCTGAACCAGGACATCACTCCGTCTCTCTCTGTCACGCAGCTTCAGAGAAACAAAACTTTACTGTCAGAGAAACGAAACTACACTCTGTCTCTGTCAGCGAAACGAAGCCAAATTCTGTCTCTGTCAATGTGAGCAGTCAAACATGATGAGAGAACAAGGGCCTTGTTGGTTGTGGTTGTACACCTTCACTGTCTCCCCAGCACTAAGGAGAGGGATCCTGACCCCATTGTCCCCAGTTACCTCAATATGACTCCAGTCACCTGGGGCACAGAGACCGTGGTAGAGGAGGCACAAAGGAAGGAGTCTGATCCGGGGGGAGTTGCCCTAATAACCGGTTGTTTGTTCCTAAATCTGCTCAATCTCAGGTTCTCCAGCAGGCACCCTCCTCCCATCTTATGGGTCACCCAGGTTCTGGGCTCAGCCTGGAGTTTGAGAAGAGGCGATTCTGGTGCCTGTCCATGGAGGTGGATACTCAAGACTTCGTTGGCATTACCTGCCAACAGGTCGTCCACTCAGCCTCCAGCTGGTCTCCTCCAGCCACTGTCTAAATCTCCCATTCATGGTCCCACATCTCCATGGATTTAGTTCCCAGGTTACCGCCACCTACTGGGTTGACCGCTGTGTTTATAACTGACAGATTTTCCAAAGCTGCTCATTTCGTGCCCCTTAAACTCCCTTCTGCAGTGAAGGCAGCACTAAAGGAGTCTGGGGGTGTTTAATAACCAGTGTGTGCATGACTGTGTGCATGTGTGAGTGTTTATGTATGTGTGAGTGAGCTTGTGTGTTTGTGGATGTGATTGTATCTGAGTGTGTGAGTTCGTGCAAGTGTGTTTCCGTATGGTGGAGGAGGGGGTCAAGTATAAATATCCACTCCTTTTAGAAACTTCATGTTTCTGCCCAATCATTCAGTGATATTCATCACCATGGAGATTGCTAAACTATCACCACCCTGTCATGAGTGATTGCGTGTGTGTGAGACGAGTAAACCTGAACTCTCTGCTCAGCCTGGCCTCAGTCCAGCACCACACCTCCTGCAGCTTTGGGCAGAACCACGAAGTCACTCCCACTCTCTGTCACACAGTCTTTAGAGAAACTCAACTCAACTCTGTCTCTGCCAGCGTGAGCAGCAAAATGGCTGAAGTTGGACGTGAAGATGTGGAGTGTGATGTCTGCACTGATGGAGAACGCAATGCTGTCAAGTCCTGTCTGGTGTGTCTGGTCTCTTACTGTGAATCTCACCTCGAACTTCACAATGAACTCAACCCAGGAGATAGACACCAGCTGACCGATGCCACTAGAAACCTGCAGGAGAAGGTCTGCTCTCATCATAACAAATTGCTGGAGATTTACTGTCGTACTGATCAGCAGTGTATCTGCTATCCATGTACGATGGATGAACACAGAGGCCATGATATAGTCAGAGCTGCACAAGAAAGGACTGAGAAACAGGTAAGGACTGAACCTCTTACACGTGCGTAATAACAGTTGTGCTTTGAAAGAGTGAGGTCAGATGTTGGCACATTCCCACAGTATGTAGGTTTATGATCTGTGCTTTGTTGAATTTCATGAATACATTCATTGATAGGTCTTATATCTATGGTGATAAAGCAGTTAAACACGGCTGGAGCAGCTAATTCACTCACACAGTTTAGAAGCTTTATCTATACGGCCAGTACACTTTACACACTGACCGACTATACTTTACATCAAACATGGTGCAGTACTTTATACAATTTGGAATATGTAAATGTGGTTGGAAAGTTAAATATTGTAATATGATATTAAAAAAATAATCTGTCCACAGGATAGGCTGGGGGAGACACAGAGAGAATTCCAGCTGAAAATCCAGGAGAGAGAGAAGGAGCTGCAGGATCTGAGACAGGCTGTGCAGTCACTCAAGGTGGGTACTGACCAGAGGTGAAGGCAACAGCTGGCTGCTGGAAGAGCCATTTCAGGGCTCTGTCAGGGCTCTCCTCCAGTCAGCCAGTGAGGAGCCCAGTGTTGGGTCACTTTCCAGCCCTGTGGGGCTCAATCCCACTGAGCCACATTGTGGGGAACAAGGTGTCTGGGATCCCAGTAAGAGCTGAGTGAAAGGCCTAGTTAAAATGCACAGCCCTCCTCTCTCTGTGTCTCCTAACAGCGCTCTGCAAAAGCAGCAGTGGAGGACAGTGAGAGGATCTTTACAATGCTAATCCGCTCCATTGAGAGAAGGCGCTCTGAGGTGAAAGAGCTGATCAGAGATCAGGAGAAGGCTGAAGTGAGTCGGGCTGAAGGACTCCTGGAGCGACTGGAGCAGGAGATTGCTGAGCTGAGGAGGAGAGATGCTAAGATGGAGCAGCTTTCACACACAGAGGATCACATCCATTTCCTCCAGGTAACATCACTGGCTCTCTGACAGTCTGCACTGTGTACATTGTACACACATGGTGAAGTGTGTTCCTCATTTACAATGATTTTCCCCTCAAATCTACACAGAAATCTTTTATTGAGACTGTTTTCTGTTTTCTGTATTGTCTGTGTGCCTATATGTCTCTCTGTGTCCCTGTCTGAATGTCTGATTTTCTGTCTGTTTCTCTGCAGAGCTGTGAGTCTCTCTGTGCCCCTGTTGGACCTGAAGACTTTCCCAGCATCACTGTCAGTCCACTCGTCTCTTTCGAGGCTGTGAGGAAATCTGTCTCTGAACTGAAAGCACGAACAGAGGACGTCTGGAAGGAGGAATTAGTCAAAATCTCTCCAACAGGTTAGAACTACAGAAATATTTTTTCCTCAATTTCTATTAAAATAACGAATGTTGACCTTAAGCAAATATTATCAACTGCACCATAAAAATGATGTAGAAAATTTGTGTCGCAGTGAGGTCTCAAACACACAATAGAAAATACACATACTTCCACAGACAAACAGACATACTCACACACACACACACACACACACACACACACACACAGAAGTACATGTATAATTCAATTCAAATGGAGCTTTATTGGCATGACAAATAACCTTGTGTTGCAAAAGCATAATAAATAATAAAAAAATAATAAAGAGCAATAATCAAGTATATATTGAAAGTTTTTTTTTTTAATTCTGCATGTTCATGTATGTACACATAAATCTAAACACATAAGCAAACATTATATACATATACATACATACACACATACATGAACACATACTACAACACACATACAATACACATACAATAAGATATGTGACATGCATATGTGTACTTATACATGTTCCCATGCATATACATGCATACATACAAATGATCAAATACATTGCACACTAAGATGAATACACATACTTTTATATTTACAATATTCCTTAATGAGCAGTTATTTAAATGCATTTTATTTATTAAATTAATTTCTCCAAGAAATATGATATAAAGGTCATCTTTAGGAGCTAATCTTTCTTGTAAACTTTCTCTCTGCAGTGAAAAACGTCCATATTCTAGAGCCCAGGACCAGAGAGGACTTCCTACAATGTGAGTCTGTAATTAGACATAAATTAAGCAAAATAAGCAACGTGAGAATATGAGGTAATATGAAGAAAATATAATTCATAGTATTTTTTATATTCAGGATAGACTTGCTTTTGGGGGGGTGGGGGGGCACCTGGGGACTTGCAGTATGTGCAGAGAAACTGGGAGGGTGTGCCAGGATGTCAAACAGGTGTTAATGCCACCTGACTCGGGGCAGTGCAACATTAAGGGAGACCACACGTGAAACAAGATTAAATTAAAAGATTTACTTAACAAAATAAGTTACACAACTGCAAATACACAACATCAGCGTGTGACCGTACTCAAAGTGAAACTATGATGCAGTCAGTCAGGGTAAATGTAGGTGTGGCGCAAAAGTAAAACAAAACAACAAACTACAGAAAAGGTGCTGGTGACAGGGAGAGCGCTGGCCGAACCCAGGAGGGGTCCATATGTGCTCATCAAGGCCACCAGCTGGGCTCTCACACCTGGAGAACATGAGAAGCTGAGAACCCAGGTGGAGCCCAAAAGGGCCGTCACACAGGAAACGGCTTCTCCCACAGGTTTCCATTGGAGGACAGGTGTTGATTTTAAACCACCTGGTAGCATTAGCATGGTGGCACAGGTTAGCGGTGCTGTCTCCACCTGACGGCTTTCTACACACACTGCAAAGCTTTCTGGTGCAGTTCTACTGCTCGGGGCAACAGTGCTGTATCTGCCCCTGCTCGGGGCAACAGTGCTGTATTTGCCCCTGCTCGGGGTAGTGGTGCTGTATCTGCCCCTGCTCGGGGTAGAGGTGCTGTATCTGCCCCTGCTCTGGGTAGTAGTGCTGTATCTGCCCCTGCTCTGGGTAGCAGTGCTATATCTGCCCCTGCTCGGGGTAGAGGTGCTGTATCTGCCCCTGCTTGGGGCAGCGGTGCTGTATCTGCCCCTGCTCAGGCTAGTGGTTCTGTATCTGCCCCTGCTCGGGGCAGCGGTGCTGTATCTGCCCCTGCTTGGGGTAGTGGTGTTGTATCTGCCCCCAGGTTTGTGGTTCATTTTGATAGTGGGGTCTTTGTTGTAGGAACTGAAAAAGTGCATGTTGGTGCTGATCATCTTTTTGTTGAGCTCACTAAACTGGCAGTCTGGCTCACACATGAGAACAACATAAAGGAGGGTAGGAGGTGTATGCTTATTATTGTGATTACTGAGCACTCTTCTCTCCTTCTTCTCCTCTACCAGATTCCTGTCAGCTCACACTGGATCCCAACACTGCACACAAAAACCTCTGGCTGTCTGAGGGGAATAGAAGGGTGGCCCATGTGGGCATGATCCAGTCATATCCTGATCATCAAGAGAGATTTGAGCACAAAGCCCAAGTGCTGTGCAGAGAGGGTCTGTCTGGATGCTGTTACTGGGAGGTTGAGAGGAGTGGGGGTGGGGTTTTTATAGCAGTGTCATATAAAGAAATCTGCAGGAGTGGAGGCAGTAATGACTGCACTCTGGGATATAATAACAAGTCCTGGAGTTTGCGCTGCTCGACCTCCAGTTACTCTTTCTGGCACAATAATGAGCTTACTGAAATCTCTGTTCCCCCCTCCTCTAGAATAGGAGTGTACCTGGATCACAGGGCAGGAACTCTGTCCTTCTACAGTGTCTCTGACACAATGACCCTCCTGCACAGAGTCCAGACCACATTCACTCAGCCCCTCTATCCTGGGTTTCAGGTTGATTTTGGATCCTCTGTAAAGCTGTGTTATCTGGGATGAGGCAGGGAGTGAAGGGACAATTAACTGTAATTAAAGAGAGGGAAAAACTGAAAATTAATTTAATGAATGAAACAAGGAAATGAATTAATTAAATAAAAATAAAGGGCAGCTCAGTGCTGTACAGTTTGAAATGGCGCAAAATTTTCAGCCCACCCCTACATGACCCCGCCTTCTTTCAGCCCAACCCTACATGACCCCGCCTTCTTTCAGCCCAACCCTACATGACCCCGCCTTCATTTCAGCCCACCCCTACATGATCCCGCCTTCTTTTCAGCCCAACCCTACATGACCCCGCCTACTTTTCAGCCCAACCCTACATGACCCCGCCTTCTTTCAGCCCAACCCTACATGACCCCGCCTTCATTTCAGCCCAACCCTACATGACCCCGCCTTCTTTTCAGCCCAACCCTACATGACCCCGCCTACTTTTCAGCCCAACCCTACATGACCCCGCCTTCTTTCAGCCCAACCCTACATGACCCCGCCTTCTTTTCAGCCCAACCCTACATGACCCCGCCTACTTTTCAGCCCAACCCTACATGACCCCGCCTTCTTTTCAGCCCAACCCTACATGACCCCGCCTACTTTTCAGCCCAACCCTACATGACCCCGCCTACTTTTAAGCCCAACCCTACATGACCCCGCCTTCTTTCAGCCCAACCCTACATGACCCCGCCTTCTTTTCAGCCCAACCCTACATGACCCCGCCTACTTTTCAGCCCAACCCTACATGACCCCGCCTTCTTTCAGTCCAACCCTACATGACCCCGCCTTCTTTTCAGCCCACCCGCTTTATTAGCAAAATACTCTGCACATGTCTGGTTTTTTTTTTACAAAGAGTGCCTATTTTTACTGTTATTGTGCTTTTGAGTTTTAGATAAATGTATTCATGTTCATTTAAAAATGGATAATTCCTTATTAGTCATGACGTTGAAATTTTGTTTACAATTTTGTTAACAATTTTTATCATAGATGATTTTTCTTAATGGATTTTTAACTTTTAAAGGAATGTGTTTTAGTCATTTTGGAAATTTAAAACCAATAAAGACAAGTGTAATGCTTGCACTCCAATATTACAGTCGGCTCCATAATGTTCGGGGCAAAGACATACTTGACAAAGAACTTGCTCTGTATTCCACTGTTTTAGATTTGTAATCAGCGTATTCACGTGTGGTTAAACTGCAGATTCTCAGCTTTTATTAAAGGGTATTTTATGCATTTTGGCTTCACCATGCCACACATTACCGTGTGTGGGATATGTCAGAGCATCATGGTAATGGCGTTTATATGGAGGTGCTGCTGTAAAATCATTAAGACTTTTTGGGTTTTATGGCTGTTGTTGTTTTGCATTATACTGGGCTGTGTTGGGTTCTACATGCTGTGATTGTTTACAAGAGGAATGAAATAAACAAATGGTTGGGGTCTGTGGTTATTGCTTCCTGTTAATTGACTATTTACTGTCTTAAATGATTCATTTTAAAAGGAATAGCTCACTTTCTAGAGTTCATTATTATACAACGACAGTTCTGGTGATCATAAATGAGTGTTCTGTGCCTTCTTGGTGATGTCACACTTTGTCCTCCTGAGGCTAACACTGATGTTCTCCACTACTGTACATCACTCTGGATAAGAGCCTCTGCTATGTGTCTGTAATGTAATGTAATTGATCAGTAGCTTGGCTAACATTAGGCATGCAGGAACAGGCAGTTCAGTAGCTGCCCCTTGCAGTGCTACACTGTACCAGACTCAGTTATATGAGTACATGGGGGAGTGGCTGACTGTTACAACACAAAATACACACCAGGTATGGAGACTCATTCAGTCCTGCCGTCATAAGGTTTACCATTTAGCATTTTATATTTCAGAAAAACAGTTTTCTGTTGTGTATTGTGATTGTTTTAGGGCAACCAAATGAAAAGAGGATAATAAAATTTCACTTGACATTAATGCCACTAGCAGGGAATCAGGAGCAGCAGGATCATGGCAGGACTCCACTGCACTGTCAAACAGCACATTTAAGCATTTAAACCTGGAGTAAATACCTGGTTTTGTTTTGTTTTGTATGACAGAACTGGCCTGTTTGTTTCCCTGTTTAGTTCATTGGTTTCAGTCATTGTATTCACTCTTCAGTTCATTCTCACATGTTTTTGTTGTTTCTGCTCACTGTGTTCACCTGTACCTTGGTGGATTTAAGTTCTTTGTGTTTATTACTTCTTTGCTTGGTTCTAGTGTTTGCTTTGCCTGCCTCTTGTGTTCACATGTGCTCTAGTCTTTGTTAGTTTCTGCTGTTCTCAAGTTCCCAGGTTTGTATTTAGTTCTGGTCTTTATTCCTGTTTGTTGATTTTCCTACTTGTTTATTAGAACCCTTGTTAGTTCTACATCCTGCCTCCTGTGCTCCTCCATCTTGTTTCCCGGCCCTGCCTGCTGTGTCAGCAGAACCAAGACAAAATGAACCAGCAGAGAATTTGTGAATCAAACTTCTTCCAAACGTTGTGTCATCTTCTCTGTTTGCTATGGTTTTATGCAGCTAAAATAGTAAAGGACAGATACCCCCAACCCCTCATTAACTTGGCCTTCGAGTCTCCTCAGGGAGCCACGGTCTTCACTAAACTGGGCTTCTGCAGGGCTCATCTTGTCTGCATAAGAGAGGGGGATCAGTGGAAAACTGCTTTTAACACCCTTACCGGCATTTATGAATACTTGGTCGTACCATTTGGGTGCCAAATTCTCCTGCTGTGTTCCAGTCGTTTATCAATGAAGTACAAAGGTGCTCAATCTGTTTGTCTTTGTGTAAATTAACAATATTCTGATTTTCTTTCCAGGTTACTGCTTGAGCATGTTAAACATGTCCATCAAGCGCTGCAAAGGTTATTCGTTTGTTAAACCTGAGAAATGTGAATTTCATTCTGACCATGTTTCTGGGCTTTACTGTCTCTTGGGTGCTCTGCAGATGGACCTGCGTAAGGTTCAGGCTGTCTCTGACTGGCCTCAGCTCTCCTTTGTCAAGGAGGGGCAAGTACTCATCACAATGCAGGTAGCTGAACAATCACTGTCATATGCGTGCCTGTGTTGTGATAATAAAACTGTATTTAATCTGGCTTTAATCCAACACCGCACATCCTGCAGCTTTGGGCAGAACCAGGAATTTGTTCCTTTTGTCTGTCACGCAGCTTCAGAGAAACAAAACTTTACTGTCAGAGAAACGAAACTAAACTCTGTCTCCGTGAGCGAAACAAAGCTAAACTCTGTCTCTGTCAATGTGAGCAGTCAAACATGATGAGAGAACAAGGGCCTTGTTAGTTTTGGTTGTACACCTTCACTGTCTCCCCAGCACGAGGCACCATGTTTGTGATCAGTCTCACCTCCCAGGTTAGTGGCTGGGTACTGGACTGAGAGGGCAGAGGGGGGTGCTTATCTGGCAGATGAGAGATGGCCTTGTGATAGGTGTGTGTGCATGCCCAAAAACCACACCTCTCCCCCCACCTCACTGCCCACCTCCACCTGTCTGCACTTCCTGGACTGCACTCATAATAAAGTTCAAAGAGTTGGACCCCTGTGTTTGTCACACCGCTTGTCGATCACACCTTTAGGGACACCCCAAACCCTGGGATCTGAAGGAGCAGGTACATCCTGGAGAACAGATGAATTTCCCAGAAACCCTGCCCTTCTTTGGACAATATATTGACATAAAATATCAAAACAGTTCAATATATTCAATTTTTTATGATGAATCATGGCATGCAACCATATGTACCCTGGAAATAAATCTTAAACTCATACAGAATGCTGCTGCTGGGGTTCTTACTAGAACTAAGAAATGGGAACATATCAGTCCAGTACTCAAATCTTCCACTGGCTGCCTGTCAAATCTAGAATTGACTATAAGATCTTGCTGTTAGCGTATAAAGTTTTAAATGGTTTAGCCCCTGACTGTCTTAGTGAGTTATTTATCCTCGCTCTCCACCACGCTTGCACCTGTCGCAGGTGCCTGCTGAGTACCTGGACTGAGATGGACGCCTCCCATGTGGGAGTGGGGGCTGTGCTGTGACCAAGAGCTACCAAGGATCCACACCTACACCTGTGTGCCTTATTAACACACCCTCTTACCCTGGCTGACCTGAACCATCTTCAGCTGGGAACTGCTGGCTGTCCAGCCTGCCCTGGAGGAGTGGTGTCACTGGTTGGGAGGGAGCAGAACAGGATTTTCTGGTCGGCACTGGTCACAAGCACCTCGCCTACGTCCATGATGCCAAGAGGCTCCACCCTCACCAGGCCAGATGGGTGCTGCTCTTTAACCGTTTCAGCTTCTATCTCCTACCGTCCAGGTTCTAAGAGCAGCAGACCTGACGCAATGTCCTGAGTCTCCACTGGTAAGGAGGGGGATCCTCTCCCCATTGTCCCCAGTTACCTCAATATGACTCCAGTCACCTGGGGCACAGAGACCGTGGTAGGGGAAGCACAAAGGAAGGAGTCTGATCCTAATAACCGGTTGTTTGTTCCTAAATCTGCTCAATCTCAGATTCTCCAGCAGGCACCCTCCTCCCATCTAATGGGTCACCCAGGTTCTGGGTGCACCCTGGAGTTTGTGAAGAGGCGATTCTGGTGCCCGTCCATGGAGGTGGACACTCAAGACGATGCTGCTGCCTGTACTACCTGCCAAAAGGTGCTGGCACCCAACTGTGAATGGGTTCCTCTACACTCCACCATACTGTTCAGCAACGGAATGACCAACGCTTTGATATACAAATTGTTTGATCATGCGCTATCAAAACTAATTTCACACATTTTGTATAATTACACAAAAGTAATTCATTGCAATTGTGAGATAAAGACAATTTACACTGATTAACTTCAGCATAGGGAATAATTGTGGACGTTGTAGTTATAGAAATGACTGGTTTATAACATCTAGCGAGCTCCATCAGGGAGCACTTTGTAATTACAAGTGTGGTCAATCTTTTTTTTTAAATATATTTCATGTAGAATGCAGTGATATACAGTTTATTTTTAATTAAGAATGTAAATTGACATTCTCTTCAATTCCAAAATTATTTCACTGAGCTGCCAATGGGTGTACATGTTAATATGTATGGAAGCGTGTATGATTGTGTGTGTGTGTGATCATGCCTGAGTGTTGTAAGAGCATATTAACGTATTTGTGTGTTTTTTTGTGTAGTGGTGGGGACAGGTTTAAATATGAATGTTCAGTCCTTTTAGAAACTGGTTGCAATGATAAGTATGTATGTCAATTAAACATTTATTATGGCTTAGAAATGTGTGCATGTATTCCATGTTTCCACCCAATCATTCAGTGATATTCATCACCATGGAGATCACTAAACAAACAATCACCACCCTGTCATATGCATGTTTCTGTGTGTGACGTTGACCTCAATCCAACACCAATCGGAGCCAAATAAATGAGAAATTCTTCCGGGGGAAGAGGACACTGTGATATAGGCAGGAGCTCAGTATGTCTCTGCCTGCCATACATTAAGAGAGGGTGTGGTCTAAATAATGGTGCTGTACACAATATCATCTGTGTCCATTACCAATACTGGTAAATTCATAAATTGATATATTATGAACAAAACATGTTTAAACCTGGGTGTGAGTGCGTGTGTATGTGTGTGTCTTTGTGTGTGTGTGAGTGCATGTGTATGTGTGTGTCTTTGTGTGTGTGTGTGTGTGTGTGTGTGTGTGTATGTGTATGTGTATGTGTTTGGGGGGCTGTTACTTTTTTTTCTTTCTCCCCTCTTCTGGTTGTATTTTGTATGTCTCATTGCTTTTGCAATGCAAGTTTACTTTTCATGAAAATAAAGCACATTTGAATGTGAATTTGAATGAGAGAGAGAGAGAGAGAGAGAGAGAGAGAGAGGGAGAGAGAGAGAGAGAGAGAGAGAGAGAGAGAGAGAGAGAGAGAATAATACGATCCATGCTTAAAGCCTTACAGTGCGTGTGTGTGCTTTTGTATATTTGTGTGTTTGTGTACAAGTGTTTTTGTGTGTGGTGGGGGCGTCAAGTATGACTCTTTACTCCCTTTAGAAACTGGAAGCTCCCAAGAGTATGTAAGTAGATGAATTCAAGTAAGCATGAAGTGCAGTTAAATATATGTGCATATATTCCATATTTTTGCACAGTCTTTCAGTCATCATGATTCAAGTTACTAAACAAACAATCACCACACTGTCATATGCGTGTTTGTGTGTGTGACGTTGACGAGTAAATCTCCACTCTCTGCTCAGGCTGACCTCAGTCCAACACCACACCGCCTGCAGCTGTGGGCAGAACCAGGACATCACTCCCACACTCTCTGTCACACAGTTTCAGAGAAACAAAACTTATCTCTGTCTCTGTCACTGTGAGCAGTAAAATGGCTGAAGGTGGAGGTTTACTGGATCAGGACAAGTTCAGCTGTGTGATCTGTCTGGATCTACTGAAGGATCCGGTGACTATTCCCTGTGGACACAGGGTCTGTATGGGCTGTATTAAGGGCTGCTGGGATCAGGATGATCATACTGGTGTATACAGCTGTCCCCAGTGCAGAGAAACCATCACTCCAAGGCATGTTCTGGGCAGAAACACCATGTTGGCTGAAGTGGTGGAGAAACTGAAGAAGACAGGACTCCAAGCTGCTCCTCCTGCTCACTGTTTCACTGGACCTGGAGACGTGGTGTGTGATTTCTGCGCTGGGAGAAAGCGCAAAGCTGTCAAGTCCTGTTTGGTGTGTCTGGCCTCTTACTGTGAAACTCACCTCCAGCCTCACTATGAATCTCCTGCCTTTAAGAAGCACAAACTGGACAAAGCCACTGGAAACCTGCAGGAGAAGATCTGCTCTCATCATGACAAACTGCTGGAGGTTTACTGTCGTACTGATCAGCAGTGTATCTGTCTGCTGTGTGTGATGGATGAACACAGAGGCCATGATACAGTCTCCGCTGCAGCAGAAAGGACTAAGAAACAGGTAAGGACTTAAGCTCTTACACATAACACTCATGCTTTTTTACAGTGAATACAGATATCATCTCCACTCCTTTCTTCAATAAGTAGGTTAATGAACTGTGCATTATTGAATTTTTTTAATTTATGAAGTAGATTTTATTTCAAAATATTTTATACATTTCAAAAATGACTAAACAACACAATAATTTCCAGGTCTAAAGTCAACAATGATAACGCAGTAAGAGCAGGAAGTTAACCCAGGTCAGCTCTCTGTGACAGCTCTGTTCACACCCCTCACCCCCCTATTCACTCCCTGAATGGGAATCAACACGGCTGGAGCAGTTAGTTCTCTCACACAGTTTATTAGAAGTTACCTGTAAGGCCAGTACACTTCACAGTGTCCTGCTGTACATCAAGCATGTTGTGGTGTTAAATATTTATTTGAATACATAAATTGGAAAGGTTGGAAAGTTGAATATTGTAATATGATATGAAAAAATAATCTGTCCACAGGATCAGCTGGGGGTGACACGGAGTAAATTCCAGCAGAGAATCCAGGAGAGAGAGAAGGAGCTGCAGGATCTGAGACAGGCTGTGCAGTCACTCAAGGTGGGTACTGACCAGAGGAGAAGACAACAGCTGGCTGCTGGAAGAGCCATTTCAGGGCTCAGTCAGGGCTCTCCTCCAGTCAGCCAGTGAGGAGCCCAGTGTTGGGTCACTTTCCAGCCCTGTGGGGCTCAATCCCACTGAGCCACACTGTGGGGAACAGGCTGTCTGGGGTCCCAGTAAGAGCTGAGTGAAAGGCCTAGTTAAAATGTATAGCCCTCCTTCCTCTGTATCTCCTAACAGCGCTCTGCCCGGACAGCAGTGGAGGACAGTGAGAGGTTCTTTACTGAGCTGATCAGCTTCATTGAAAGAAGGCGCTCTGAGGTGAAAGAGCTGATCAGAGATCAGGAGAAGACTGAAGTGAGTTGGGCTGAAAGACTCCTGGAGCAACTGGAACAGGAGATTGCTGAGCTGAGGAGGAGAGACGTTGAGCTGGAGCAGCTTTCACACACAGAAGATCACGTCCATTTCCTCCAGGTAACATCACTGGCTGTCTGACAGTCTGCACGGTGTACATTGTACATACAAGGTGAAGCTTTTTCCTTATTTACAAAGATCTGCCCCTGTCATCTGCAGAGGAATCAGTGTTGAGATGGGTTTTGTTCTGTCTGTCTGTAGAGCTGTCAGTCTCTCTGTGCCCCTCCTGGTCCTGGAGACTTGCCCAGCATCACTGTCAGTCCACATGTCTCTTTTGAGCCTGTGAGGAAATCTGTCTCGGAACTGAAAGAGCGACTGGAGGACGTCTGCAAGGAGGAATTAGTCAAAATCCCTCAAACAGGTTGGAACTACTAAAATACTTTGTCCTCACTTCTTTCTTTTAAAATAATGAATGCTGACCTTAAGCGAATATAATCAACTGGACCATAAAAATGATGTAGAAAAATTGTGTAGCGGTGAGGTTTCTGTTGTCCCAAACACACAAAAAAATACACATACTTTAGCAGACAAACATCTGCACTTACACACAATATTTCTGTTGCATAATACATCAGCAGCAGGTCACAGTGTCTGTTTCTCTGAAATTCAGCCCAAGGTAACAGTAACTCAGTGTAGAGTATGAGTATAGTCAGAGTACAGCCCAAGGTAACAGTAGCTCAGTGTAGAGTATGAGTATAGTCAGAGTACAGCCCAAGGTAACAGTAACTCAGTGTAGAATGATTTGTGGCATGACACACATCTGGAGGTAGTTTGTGTAGAATGCCACTGGTATCAGATCTGAATGTAAATGCTCCTGTGTGTCTTCTCCTGTTAGCCTTCTACTGACAAAAATAATGATAGACATTATGTTTTATGAATCAAACTATTTTATATTTACTTTATTCCTGAATGAGCGGTCATTTAAATTCATTTTATTTGTTAAAATGGAATTTTATTTCTCCAATAAAAATAAAAATAAAGGTTATCATTAGGAGCTCATCTTCCCTTCTGAACTCTCCCTACAGTGGGAAAAGTCCATATTGTAGAGCCCAGGACCAGAGAGGACTTCTTACAATGTGAGTCTGTAATTAAACATAAATTAACACAATGAAGCAACATGAAAATCTAACAAAAAAAAAAAAACTAAAATATTATTTTATTCATATTTAAACTAAAAAACTGTATTTTCCGTAATCAGGACAGACTTGCATTTGTGGGAGGGGGGGAGGGGGGCACCTGGGGACTTGGGGAAACTGGGAGGGTGTGCCAGGATGTCAAACAGGTGTTATAACCACCTGACTCGGGGCAGTGCAACATTGAGGGAGACCACACATGAAATAAGATTAAATTAAAAGATTTACTTAACAAAATAAGTTACACAACTGCAAATACACAACATCAGCGTGTGACCGTACTCAAAGTGAAACTATGATGCAGTCAGTCAGGGTAAATGTAGGTGTGGTGCAAAAGTAAAACAAAACAACAAACTACAGAAAAGGTTCTGGTGACAGGGAGAGCGCTGGCCGTACCCAGGAGGGGCGGTCCATATGTGCTCATCAAGGCCACCAGCTGGGCTCTCACACCTGGAGAACATGAGAAGATGAAAGCATAAATAGAGAGAAGCATGGAGGGGGGGGGGGGCACATGGCTGGAGGGGGGGCACTGCTTATCACGTTTAAGGCCCCACAGCTGAGCACGCTGGCAAAAAGGCTTTGTACAAAACGTACCTGTACTGCTCTAGACTGGAAGCGCTAACAGCAGGGGTGTGGCAGGAGGAGGGGTTTGCACCGTTAGCCTAAAATTAGAGACTGCTGTACGAACCACAGGGGTCTGGAGACCTCAAATGGAGGCTCATACACAGAGCTCTTGCTATGAATAGTCAGCTGGCACATATTGATCTTGCGCTGGGGGAGGGCTGCCCCTTCTGTGGGGAGGAGGGGTTACTGCTCCATGCATTTGCTCATTGTAGCCGTCTGACCCTGTTCCTATTAGAGGACCTATGCAGGAGGTTTGGGGCTCATTTTGATAGTGGGGTCTTTGTTGTAGGCACTGAAAAAGTACATGTTGGTGCTGATCACCTAAGACCAAAATAAAGGTGGGGCTGGTGATAGACCCAGTGGTGGCGTTTAGGGGGCTGGTGATAGACCCAGTGGTGGCGTTTAGGGGGCTGGTGATAGACCCAGTGGTGGCGTTTAGGGGCTGGTGATAGACCCAGTGGTGGCATTTCGGGGGCTGGTCTCTGAGCTCTTGAGGCTTTAAGAGTATTTGGTGTGTGAGTGATGTAGAGTGGATGAGGATGAGTCTTATGCTGTGTTAATTGAATTTTACCTCACAAGGTTTAAAAATGTTTTCTCTATGCTGGTTCAAAACAATTAATTTGGACATCAATTTATTATTATTATTATTATTATTTTCTATTTGTTTAAATTATTGGTATATTTATTTGGCTCTTGAGGGGAAATGAACATGCAGAGTGAGTTTCATGAATTTACAGGTTTTGGAATTTAAGTTTTATTTTATATCTCTTTTAGGTTTTTTTACTTGCATCTCATTTGTTTTCATTTGTTTTTAATGGTGAGGAAAGGCGTTCAAAAGTCCTTATGAAATACATATTATTTTCTGTTTTGCTTTTGTTTTTAAAAACAATTACAGGAATATACACTCGGTCAAAAGTTTTAGAACACCCCCATTTTTCCAGTTTTATTGGAATTTAAGCAGCTCAAGTCCAGTGAATGACCTGAAATGGTACAAAGTAAAGTGGTAAACTGCCAGAGGTTAAAAAAAAAAGGTTTAGGTTACCAAAAACTGAAAAATAATACATTTCAGAATTACAAAAAAGGCTTTTCTCAGGGATCAACTAATGGGTTAACAACTTAAGCTTTTCTGCAGCAATGGAAGTAAATTAAGCCTTGGAAGTTGATGCAAACAATTCCTACAGGCGTCCCAACTTTAGTTGATTACTTATAAACTCTCTGGCTGTATAAAATCAGTGTTGGAACAGACTGTATTACTGTTCTTTTGCTGCATCCAGAGTTGGCAACTTGCACAGAGTGACTGGCACCCTGAACCAAAAGGGCTACCACAGCATTTTGCAGTGCCATGCAATACCCTCTGGTCAACACATAGTTGGTCAAAGGGTTCATCCTACAGCAAGATACTGACCCTGAACAGACCTCCAGGCTATGTCAGAACTATCTTAGAAGAAAAGAACAAGACGGTAGGCTTCAAATATGGAATAGCCAGCACAGTCTCTGGACTTAAACCCCATCAAGCTGGTTTGGGTTGAACTGGACAGAAGGGTGAAAGCAAAGCAACCCACAAGTGCAACACATTTGTGGAACAACAATATTTGATTTCCATTGCAGAACAAATGCCACGAGTGTGTTCAGCTGTCATATCTGCAAAGGTGGCTACTTTGATGAGTCAAAAAATTTAGATTAAATTGTGTTAAACAGTGCGATTCCATGATTTCTTTTTTTAATCTCAATTGTTTATTTGTTCTATGCTGTAATTTCAGAGTACATTGAGACAACTGCGTAAATTTCAATAAAAACTGGAAAAATTGAGGTGTTCTAAAACTTTTGACCAGTAGTTTAAAAAAGTTTTGAGTAGTGTGAGTGCATTTATGTTTATGTATATATTTACATGAACATTTTTACATGGTTTAAATAAAATGTTCAATGTGAGTCTGTAATTGCATGTAAAATAAGAGAAAATGGCATAGAAAATTATATACATCCATAAATAATAAAATAAGAAAAGAAAATTAGATCACAGAATTTATTTGAAAAAGCAGGGAGTGCTAAGTCAGTTAGGGGTCCATGTCCATCTCCCTGCTGGTCGATTGGGTTCCCATGGACAGCATGTGAAAGTTGCGTATGAAAGGTCCTCCTCTGACTCTGTTCTGTGAGCTTAGCTGTAGTCTGTGGTGTGAAAATAAGCAGCTGGTGACACCACGTGTTTCGGAGGAGAACCGTGGGTGTCCAAAGTTACTCTCCCAAATCAACAGTGGGGTTCACAGCATGAGCATGGCTGCAGATGATTGGCCGTTCCAAACTGGGGTGGGAATTAGACATGCCCAGTCCCCATTGGGCTCCAAATGTATTTTAAAAACAAATAGAAATAACATGAGAAAGGAGTAAAACATGAAATTTAAATCTTCATAAAATATGCAATTGATGTTTATTATTATGATTACTGAGCTCTCTTCTCTCCTTCTGCTCTCTCAGATTCCTGTCAGCTCACACTGGACCTCAACACAGTGCACAGACTCCTTTCCCTGTCTGAGGGGAACAGGGAGGTGACTTATGTGGGAAAGATCCAGTCATATCCTGATCATCCAGACAGATTTGAGTACTCACCACAAGTGCTGTGCAGAGAGGGTTTGTCTGGACGCTGTTACTGGGAGGCTGAGTGGAGTGGGGGAGGGGCTTCTATAGCGGTGTCATATAAAGAGATCAGCAGGAAAGGAAGTGGTGAAGACTGTATTATGGGACATAATACAAAATCCTGTAGTTTGCGCTGCTCTCCCTCCAGTTACTCTTTCATGTACAATAACAGGAGCACTGAAATCCCTGGTCCCCCCTCCTCCAGAATAGGAGTGTACCTGGATCACAGGGCAGGAACTCTGTCCTTCTACAGCGTCTCTGACACAATGACCCTCCTGCACAGAGTCCAGACCACATTCACTCAGCCCCTCTATCCTGGGTTTGGGTTACATTGGTTTCGATCTTCTGTCAAATTGAGTGATCTAGGATGAGGCAGAGAGTCAAGGGAAGATTAGTTGTAATTAAGAGAGGAACTCAAATGAAACAAATTAATTGAAATAAATTATTCAAATTAAAATGAATGAATTAAATAAAAATCCGCCTTCTTTTCAGCCCAACCCAACATGACCCCACCTTCTTTTCAGTCCAACCCCACATGACCCCGCCTTCTTTTCAGTCCAACCCTATATGACCCCGCCTTCTTTTTAACCCAACCTTACATGACCCCGCCTTCTTTTCATCCCAACCCTACATGACCCAGCCTTCTTTTCATCCTGAACCTGGTCAAACTCTGTGTGTTGCAGTGTTTTGTAAGTCCAGCCCTGTCTGAACCCAATTTTGAGACGCAAACACACTGTAGTTTGGGGCATCATCGGTGTTCTGATTGGAGAAGATGCAGTTGATGTCTGGGTGGGATCAGTGGATGGAGTTTGGAGGCGGGGCTTGTGCAGTGTGCTAACGTTAATGCTCCTGTTTTGCGGCTGCTGTATATAAGCAGGGCATCACAGTATTAGCATTTTACAAACCCCACGCTTCAATCTGCAGCTCGATCATAACACCGTGTAAAAGTTTGTCCAGACCTGGGATTTTCCTTTTGATGGCTGCTGCCTCACTTCATTCTCCCCTGACTATAACTTCTTTCTCCCCGGGTCTGAGGCGTCCATTCTGTCACTCACAGAGCTCAGCTTAGACTCGCTGGCCTACAACTGCCATCCAGCTCACACAGCGCTCTGTGCTCAAAACTTAAAGGGCCAGCTACAAAGGGTCCAACCCCAACCAAGCCCTGCATAAAATGTCAGAATCGGGACGTTCTGGTCAGGTTTTTTCAGACCTGGGTGAAAATTACAAGCTCTACGGTGGAGCAGTGACTCACATTGTCGCCTCCCAGGAAGAAGGTTTTGGGTTCAAATCCCAAGGGCTTTTCAGTGTGGGTTTCCTCCCACAGTCCAAAAACATGCAGGTTAGGCTACTTGTAGAGTCCAAATTGCCCATAGGAATGAGCGAGTGAGTGAATGGTGTGTGTGCCCTGCAATGGACTGGCAACCTGTCCAGGGTGTATTCCTGTCTCTTGCCCACTGCATGCTGGGATAGGCTCCAGTCACTCTTGTATTCCAATATTATAGTCAGCTGCATAATGTTTGGGGCAAAGACATACTTTTTCTTGAGTTGGCTCTGTACTCCTCTATTTTAGATCTGTACTCAGGGTATTCACATGTGGTTTAACTGCAGATTCTCAACTTTTATTAAAGGGTATTTTATGCATTTTGGTTTCACCATGCCACACATTACCATGTGTGGGATATGTCAGAGCATCATGGTAATGGCGTTTATATGGAGGTGCTGCTGTAAAATCATGAAGACCCTTTGGGTTTTATGGCTGTTGTTGTTTTGCATTATAATGGGCTGTGTTGGGTCCTACATGTTGCGATTGTTTAGAAGCAGAATAAAATAAAATAAACAAATGGTTCTGTCAGGACCACTGTCATCAAAGTAGATCTTTATTGACAATAAAGGCAATGCAGTTATGTTTGGCGGTATGGCTCTGTTCTGGGAGCTCTCCCGCCAACCACGCAGCCCGCGTGGATACGGCCGGGAGGCCAGCAGCCAAACCCCCCTAGAGGGGTACACACAGAACAGATCCAGCAGCAAAGCAAAAAAATTTTAACACATAGGGGTGGAGCAATACGAATTCTTAACACATAGGGATGGAGCTGGGGTGGTGGAGGGGATTTACAAAGCAACGTGCAGCAAGCTTGCATGCAGGAGGAGCAGCCTAATGAGTAGAGGGAGGCTGTTTAAGTAGACCGCCCTGTTATGTGAATGTACTGTGATAGGCGAACATCACTCAGCTGAGCATCAGCTGATTCAGCCGGAGAGCTTGACTCTCGTGGCCTGCCAGAACTACGCAACGCTCCATTTGTGGTAACACTCCATGTGACAGTCTGTGATTATTGCTGTCTGTCAATTGGCTGTTTACTGTCTGATATGATGCATATTAAAAGGAATAGTTCTCTTTCTGGAGTTCATTATTATACAAGGGCAGTTCTCGTGATCATAAATGAGCGTTCTGTGCCTTCTTGGTGTTGCCACACTTTGTCCACCTGAGACTAACACTGGTGTTCTCCACTATTGTACATCACTCTGGATAAGAGCCTCTGCTATGTGTCTGTAATGTAATGTAATTGATCAGTAGCTTGGCTAACATTAGGCATACAAGAACAGGCAGTTCAGTAGTTACCCCTTGCAGTGCCACACTGTACCAGAGTCAGCTATGAGAATACATGGGGGAGTGGCTGACTGTTACAACACAAAATACCCACCAGGTATGGAGACTCATTCAGTCCTGCAGCCATAAGTTACAGTTCAGCATTTTATATTTTAGAAAAACAGTTTTGTGTTGTGTATTGTGATTGTTTTCAGGGCAAGGACATGGCAACCAAAAGAATATTTTTTCAAAGAGGATAGTAAAATATCACTTGGCATTAGAGCCACTAACAGGGAATCAGGAGGAGCTGGATATTGGCTGGACTCCACTGCCCAGGCCAGTCTGTAAAACAGCACATTCAAACTTTTCAACCAGAAATAAATTCCTGTTTATCACAGTACTGGCTTAAGGCCACTAGAGGCCGCCATCTGGTTGTGTTGGTGTCTTTGTTCTGTTCATTCGTTTCATTGTATTCGTGTTTCAATGCAATCTCACATGTTTTTGTTGTTTCTGCTCATTGTGTTCACCTGTGCCTTGGTGTATTTAAGTTCCTTGTGTTTATTAGTTCTTTGCCTGCCTCTCGTGTTCTCATGTCTTTCTCTGGTTTGTGTTTAGTTCAGGTCTTCATTCCTGTTTGTTGATTTTCCTACATGTTTATTAAAACCCTTGTTAGTTATTTTCTACATCCTGCCTCCTGCGCTCCTCCATCTTGTTTCCCTGCCCTGCCCGCCGTGTCAGCAGAACCAAACCAAACATGTAACCAGCAGAGATTTCCCAGCTTCCCAACGCTCTGGCTAATCAGGGATCCAGCACTGGGCGTCAGGAACATCTGCTCCAAGACAGGACTGAGAGTCTGTAGAACCTCACCTCAGTGGTCCAGTGTTTGCCTTCACCTGCTGCTTCTGGAGAGAGTTCCCTGCTCCTGATGCCTCCTGCTCAGCACCGGGCTGCAGGGAGAACCCTTCTCCTGACTCTGAGCCACGTTTGCCCCCCAGAAAAGATCTGATGGCTGTCCTGGCTGATTCCGAGGTTTTTTAACCCAACGCTCCTTGTCATTCGAGCATGCGACCCTCCAGTCTTCCTCCCGACCAGTCCAAAGTAGCTTTTAGCATCTCCGTACTTCCAGACAAGGCCGTCGCCTGGGCGTCTGGAGACTGGGAACAGCAGTCCTCGGTGTGTTTGGGCATTAACACGGTTGCCGTGGAGATGAGTAAAGGTTCTGATCAGCCTGTTGCCGGGCAGGAGGCAGCCTGTAGTCTAGTGACTTTGAAACAGGGTTCACGCTGTGTATCAGACTTTCATAATTAATTTCTCAGAGTATGGGTGGACTGAAGGAGCTCTTATGATTTTTTTAATTAAGGTTTATCTGAAACTCTGAAGGACGAACTTCCCACCAGAGACTGACCTACCGAACTGGCACAAGCTAACCGGTCTGGCCATTCGCATCGACGGCCGTCTGCGAGGACGGGAGCTGCAGCGCCGGTCCAGTGCAGGGCATCATGGGACGCCACTTCCTGCCCACTCACCGGTCTCCAGAACCTTCTGTTCCCCATTCAACCAGTGCCTTCGCCTCCTCCTGCCCCGCTGGGTTCTCCCGATGGCCACAATGAGTATTTAGTCATGCCGTTTGGGTTGAGTTATTCTCCTGCTGCATTCCAGTCGTTTATGAATGAGGTTCTACGAGATGACCCATCTGTTTGTCTTTGTGTACATTAATATACAGATGTTTCTCCAGGTCACTTTCCAAATATATTAAACATGTCCATCAAGCTCTACAAAGGTTATTCGTTTGTTAAACCTGAGAAATGTGAATTTAATTCTGACCAAGTTTCATTTCTGGGCTTTTCTGTCTCTTGGGTGCTCTGAAGATGGACCTGCGTAAGGTTCAGGCGTCTCTGACTGGCCTCAGCCCTCCTCTGTCAGTGAGGTGTGGCCTTATCTAGGCTGCACACATTTCTACAGAAGGTTCATCAGACAGCTCAGCTCTGTCGCTGCTCCTCTAACCAGTCTCACCCGCTGCTCTGCTTCTGTGTTTGTGTGGACTCTGGAGGTGGAGTCCGCCCTCAGTTAACTAAAGAGGCTCCTGTGCTCGCTCAGCCGGACCCCTCCCTGCCCTTCATTGCTGATGGACACCTCCCATGTGGGAGTGGGGGCTGTGCTGTGACAAAGAGCCACCAAGGATCTGCCAGGCCAGTTATGATCCGGGCTGCAGGAATGATCCAGGTGACACAATGGCATTCCAAAACGGCTGTTATACCCATTGTGACATATTTAAAGTTTTGTTGCAATGTCCGTTGCTATGCCGACGCTGGCGTGACAGATCCGCATCTGCACCTGTGTGCCTTGTTAACACACCCTCTTACCCTGGCTGAACTGAACTATTTTCAACCGGGAACTGCTGGCTGTTCAGCCTGCCCTGGAGGAGTGGTGTCACTGGTTGGGAGGGAGCAGAACAGAATTTTCTGGTCGGCACTGATTAAAAGCACCTCGCCTACGTCCATGATGCCAAGAGGCTCCACCCTCACCAGGCCAGATGGGTGCTGCTCTTTAACCATTTCAGCTTCTATCTCCTACCGTCCAGGTTCTAAGAGCAGCAGACCTGACGCAATGTCCTGAGTCTCCACTGGTAAAGAGGGGGATCCTGACCCCATTGTCCCCAGTTACCTCAATATGACTCCAGTCACCTGGGGCACAGAGACCGTGGTAGGGGAAGCACAAAGGAAGGAGTTTGATCCGGTGGTAGTTGCCCTAATAACCGGTTGTTTGTTCCTAAATCTGCTCAATCTCAGATTCTCCAGCAGGCACCCTCCTCCCATCTTATGGGTCACCCAAGTTCTGGGCTCAGCCTGGAGTTTGAGAAGAGGTGATTCTGGTGCCCGTCCATGGAGGTGGACATTCGAGACTTTGTTTGGCATTACCTGCCAACAGGTCGTCCACTCAGCCTCCAGCTGGTCTCCTCCAGCCACTGCCTAAATCTCCCACTCATGGTCCCACATCTCCATGGATTTAGTTACCAGGTTTCCTCCATCTACTGGGTTGATCGTGCCCCTTAAACTCTCCTCTGCAGTGAAGGCAGCACTAAAGGAGTCTGGGGGTGTTTAATAGCCAGAGTGTGTGTTTGCATGTGTCTATGTGTGTGTGTTTATGTGTATGTGAGTGAGCTTGTGTTTGTGGATGTGATTGTATCTGAGTGTGTGAGTCTGTACAGGTGTGTTTGTGTATGATGGGGGAGGGGGGGGTCAAGTATAAATCTCCACTCCTTTTAGAAACTGGCAACCATATGTCAGGAGTCGCACACGCTACCTCCTGCCACCCAACAGTAACCAGATTTTTCTTTTCCCTTTTTAACTGGAACCCAACCACCACAAGGAGACAAAAAAACTGCTGCTTTCTAGAACTTCTTCAGAAAGTGCATTCTCCTCGGCGTGACTAGAGCTTCACTTCCGTCCCTCTGAGTAGCTAGTCTAAGTATTGTTTTGCTTGTTAGTTGTGTCTTGTGGCCTTAATTTGCCTTAGTTTCTTTAAATTAGTCGTCTTTGCTTGTTGCGTCGTCATATTAGTGATTTGTAGCCAGCTGTTTTTACCGGTTAAACTCCTAGTCTTGATTGATTGTCAGCTGTGCAATATTGGTAGTATTTAGTATCGCGTAAGTCTTTGATCGGTAACTTTGTTTCATCCCCGTTTTATCTGCGCAGCTGTTTTGGTTCAAGGTATTGTAAATTGCTTGTATTTGCTTGTATTTGATCCGTTTAGAGCCGCTTATCGCTACACTATTGAGTAATTACGCGGCACTTCAAATAGTGTTTCTGAGCGACGCTAGCGTCGCTCCTCGTCAGCTTTATGCAAGCTCTTCCCATCTCTGTCTGCTCTCTGCCCTACAGCACCCGGTTCCAAAGACGTGGCCCCCCTAAGCGACGGAACCCAGCTAACCTCTCCTACCCCCAGCTGTCTCCCTGCAATAACTGCACAGTTGCTGGAGGACTTTGGAACTGCCAGTCTGCTTCAAAGAAGGCTGATTTCATCTCAGCCTATGCCTCCCTGCTCTCCCTTGATTTCCTTGCCCTCACTGAGACATGGATCACCCCAGAGAACACTGCAACCCCTGCTGCCCTCTCCTCTTTCTTTTCATTCTCCCACACTCCCCGACCATCAGGCCGTGGTGGTGGCACTGGTCTTCTAATCTCTCCCTCCTGGAAATACTCAGCCCTATCTCTCTCTGACCTACCCCGATTCAGTTTTGAATACCATTCTGTTTCAATCACCTGTCCAACTAATCTATACATTGTTGTCATTTATCGCCCCCCAGGTCCACTGGGAAACTTCATCGATGAGCTGGATATCCTACTCAGCTCTTTCCCTGAGGACGGCACCCCACTGATCCTGCTTGGAGATTTCAACCTCCACCTGGAAACATCTCAGTCTTCAGCTGTCCTACATCTCCTCCACTCCTTTGACCTCTCCCTACAGTCATCTCCCCCTACCCACAAGGCGGGCAACCTCCTCGACCTGGTTTTTCTGAGGAATAGCCCTTGCACCGATATCACTGTAACCCCTCTGCACACCTCTGACCACCACTTCGTTTCCTTCTCCCTCCCCCTTGCTCCCTCTCACCCACCTTCTCCCCCCACACCCACTGTATCTGTCCGCCGCAATCTCTGCTCCCTCTCAACCTCCTCTCTTGCTTCATCTGTCACTGCTGCCCTCCCTCCTCTCGAATCCTTCACTACCCTCCCCACTGATTCTGCATCCACCTCCCTACTTTCCTCCCTTACATCTGCTCTTGACTCCCTCTGCCCCACTGTCTCTAGGCCAACACGTCCATCTCCTCCCTGCCCGTGGATGTCCAATGCCATACGCACCTCCAGGGTTGGACTCCGTGCAGCAGAGAGGAAGTGGAGGACATCCAGAGATGCTTCAGACCTCTCTGCCTACCAATCCCTCCTTGCAGCATTCTCCTCCACGGTGACTGCTGCCAAGGTAAACTACTATCAAACCAAAATCCATAACTACCGTTCTAACCCTCGGCAACTGTTTTCTGTGTTTTCCTCTCTCCTCAGCCAGCCATCTGCACGCCCTCAGTCCTCGCTCACTGCTGACGACTTTGCAACCTTCTTTGACGAGAAGATTGCAGTCATCCGCAACTCCTTCTGCACTCCACCTCACCCTATGCTCCCCTCCCCTTGTCTCTCCACTCCTCTGCTTACAGTCACTGGCTCCCAACTCCCCACCCCTCAACCTGTACTCTCCCCCTCCCTCACCATTTCCCCTTGTTTCTCCGACTTCTCTCCCCTCACCGATTCTGAGGTTTCACAACTCCTACTTTCCCATCGCCCCACAACCTGTGCCCTTGACCCCATTCCCTCACCACTCCTCCAGGCAATCTCACCCGAGATTCTCCCATTCATCACCTCCCTGGTTAACTCCTCCCTGACATCCGGCTGCTTCCCGTCAACCTTCAAGAAGGCCCTCATCTCCCCCCTCCTGAAAAAGACTACACTAGACCCCTCCATCATTGGGAACTACAGACCGGTATCTCTCCTTCCATTTCTGTCAAAAACCATTGAACGTGCTGCATCAAATCAACTCTCTGTGTTTCTTTCACAGAATGAGCTCCTCGATCCCCATCAGTCTGGATTCAGACCAGGCCACTCGACAGAGACCGCACTCCTCTCTGTCAACGAAGCTCTCCACGCAGCCCGAGCAGCCTCCCTCTCCTCCGTCTTATTACTTCTGGACCTATCGGCAGCCTTCGACACAGTCGACCACCCCACCCTCCTGTCCTCCCTATCTGCAATGGGGATCTGTGGCACAGTCCTCAATTGGATTGAGTCTTACCTCTCAGATCGCTCCTTCCAGGTAGCCTGGGCTGGTAAAGTATCTGCGCCACACCCCCTCACCACCGGAGTCCCACAGGGCTCGGTCCTTGGTCCTCTCCTCTTCTCTCTCTACACCCAGTCCCTTGGCCCTGTCATCACAGCTCATGGTATGTCTTACCATTGCTATGCTGATGACACACAACTGTTTCTCTCCTTCCCACCCTCTGACACACAGGTCTCAGCCCGCATCACTGCCTGCCTGAGTGATATTCAGAGCTGGATGGTCCGCCACCATCTCAAGCTCAATCCAGGTAAGACAGAGCTCATTTATATTCCGGCTCTTAACTCCCCTCTCTCTGATCTCTCTATCTCCCTAGGTAATACCATCCTCACACCATCACCCTCAACTAGAAACCTTGGCGTGGTGATGGACAACAGACTGTCCCTCACCGAGCACATTTCAGCAGTGACACGTTCATGCAGGTTCTTCCTGTATAACATCCGGAGGATCCGCCCCTTCCTCACAACTTACTCGACCCAACTCCTCGTCCAGGCAGTGGTCCTGTCCCGCCTGGACTACTGTAACTCCCTGCTTGCTGGCCTCCCAGCATCATCTATCAGACCCCTGCAACTCATCCAGAACGCAGCAGCGCGTCTGGTCTTCAACCTCCCCAGACATTCCCACGTTACCCCCCTGCTCACCACCCTCCACTGGCTCCCCGTGATGGCTCGCATCAAATTTAAAACATTAGTGCTTGCCTTCAAAGCAGCCAGGGGGTCAGCCCCTCCCTATCTACGTCAACTCATCAGACCCTACACCCCAGCTAGACCTCTCCGTTCTGCTGCCACATGTCGCCTGGTCCCTGCCCCGGCTCGCACCAGCACCCGGTCACGCCTCCTGTCTGTTCTAGCCCCACGGTGGTGGAATGACCTTCCTGTGCAAGTCAGAACAGCAGAGACCCTGGCCGTCTTCAAACGTAGACTGAAGACTCACCTCTTCAAGCTACATCTCACCTCATCACCCCCCACTACCCTCTAACATCCATTAAACCTCAACTGAGTAACCACGCGTCATGTTATTTTCATGTAACTAGGTTCATCTATAACTAGGTGGGTGGGGGGTGGGAATTTATATATATTTAAAAAAAAAAAATAAAAAAAAATAAAAAAAAAGGGGTACAATTCACACTTTTTGCAAAGTTATACCTATTGTAGCTCTCTTGCAGGAATGTTGTAAAGCGCTTGTCTCTGAGTTTTGTAATGCACTTGTTGTAAGTCGCTCTGGATAAGAGCGTCTGCTAAGAATCTATAATGTAATGTAAATGTAATGAGACCAGGACGAGGTAAATAAGTTGATCATACCATTCGGGTGCCAAATTCTCCTGCTGTGTTCCAATCGTTTATCAATGAAGCACGAAGGGATGTGCTCAATCTGTTTGTCTTTGTGACATATTAAACATGTCCATCCAGCTCTACAAAGGTTATTCGTTTGTTAAACCTGAGAAATGTGAATTTAATTCTGACCAAGTTTCATTTCTGGGCTTTTCTGTCTCTTGGGTGCTCTGAAGATGGACCTGCGTAAGGTTCAGGCGTCTCTGACTGGCCTCAGCCCTCCTCTGTCAGTGAGGTGTGGCCTTATCTAGGCTGCACACATTTCTACAGAAGGTTCATCAGACAGTTCAGCTCTGTCGCTGCTCCTCTAACCAGGCTCACCCGCTGCTCTGCTTCTGTGTTTGTGTGGACTCTGGGGGCGGAGTCTGCCTTCAGCTAACTAAAGAGGCTCCTGTGCTCGCTCAGCCGGACCCCTCCCTGCCCTTCATTGCTGATGGACGCCTCCCATGTGGGAGTGGGGAAGGTGCTGTGACAAAGAGCCACCAAGGATCTGCCAGGCCAGTTATGATCCGGGCTGCAGAAATGATCCAGGTGACACAATGGCATTCCAAAACGGCTGTTATACCCATTGTGACATATTTAAAGTTTTGTTGCAGTGTCCGTTGCTATGCCGACGCTGGCGTGACAGATCCGCATCTGCCTTGTTAACACACCCTCTTACCCTGGCTGAACTGAACTATTTTCAACCGGGAACTGCTGGCTGTTCAGCCTGCCCTGGAGGAGTGGTGTCACTGGTTGGGAGGGAGCAGAACAGGATTTTCTGGTCGGCACTGATTAAAAGCACCTCGCCTACGTCCATGATGCCAAGAGGCTCCACCCTCACCAGGCCAGATGGGTAAATGGTAAATGGACTGCATTTATATAGCGCTTTTATCCAAAGCGCTTTACAATTGATGCCTCTCATTCGCCAGAGCAGTTAGGGGTTAGGGGTTAGGGGTTAGGTGTCTTGCTCAAGGACACTTCAACATGCCCAGGGCGGGGTTTGAACCGGCAACCCTCCGACTGACAGACAATCGGTCTTACCTCCTGAGCTATATCGCCCCTTGGGTGGTGGGTGGGTGGGTGCTGCTCTTTAACCATTTCAGCTTCTATCTCCTACCGTCCAGGTTCTAAGAGCAGCAGACCTGACGCAATGTCCTGAGTCTCCACTGGTAAGGAGGGGGATCCTCTCCCCATTGTCCCCAGTTACCTCAATATGACTCCAGTCACCTGGTGCACAGAGACCGTGGTAGAGGAAGCACAAAGGAAGGAACAGGTTGTCCACTCAGCCTCCAGCTGGTCTCCTCCAGCCACTGTCTATATCTCCCACTCATGGTCCCACATCTCTATGGATTTAGTTCCCAGGTTACCGCCACCTACTGGGTTGACCGCTGTGTTTATAACTGACAGATTTTCCAAAGCTGCTCATTTCGTGCCCCTTAAACTCCCTTCTGCAGTGAAGGCAGCACTAAAGGAGTCTGGGGGTGTTTAATAACCAGTGTGTGTGCATGACTGTGTGCATGTGTGAGTGTTTATGTATGTGTGAGTGAGGCTGTGTGTCTGTGGATGTGATTGTATCTGAGTGTGTGAGTTTGTACAAGTGTGTTTGTTTGTGGTGGGGGAGGGGTTTAAGTATAATTCTCCACTCCTTTTAGAAACTGGCAACCATACGTATGTAAGTATGTAAATTAAATATTTAATTTGGCAAAAAAATATGTTCACGTATTTCATGTTTCTGCCCAAACAAACAATCTAAACAAACAGTCACCACCCTGTCATATGTGTGCTTGTGTGTGTGATCTTTATGAGTACATCTGCACTCTCTGCTCAGCCTGGCCTCAGTCCAGCACCACACCTCCTGCAGCTGTGGGCAGAACCAGGAAGTCACTCCCACTCTGTGTCACACAGTCTTAAGAGAAACTCAACTCAACTCTGTCTCTGCCAGCGTGAGCAGCAAAATGGCTGAAGGTGGACCTGGGCCTGGAGTGTGATGTCTGCACTGAAAGAAAGCGCAATGCCATTAAGTCCTGTCTGGTGTGTCTGGCCTCTTTCTGCGATACTCACCTCCAGCACTGACGTAGCCAGAAATGAAATTGCAAGTGGGCCTGAATAAAAGTTCATGGGCCACACAATTCATTCCATAAATAGCTCAATAGCATTTACAGTACATTACAAGCGCCAAAGTGTTCTGCTATGCGTTGGCCTGCTGTGTCACACTGCTGTTGCTTTTCTATTTAGTTTTGCCTACTTATGTGGATGTTTCCCAGGTTTATTTGCAGTAATACTGATTTGTCTTTACTATTAGACTTAAAGATTGTGTTAAACAACTAACATTACAGGTAACGTAATCTAATCGATGTCCTCAAAACATAACAGCTTGAGAAAGTCTCATAAATCAGCTGTTGAAGATGAATGAAAATTTGAGGCGAAATATAAAAGTACATGTTGCTCTTTGATAGGCTATATAGGCTACCAAAAATGGAGCATCGGGTAGTTCTGGCAGGCCACGAGAGTCAAGCGCTCCGGCTGAATCAGCTGATGGCGCAGCTGAGTGATGTTCGCCTATCACAGTACATTCACTAACAGGGTGGTCTACTTAAACAGCCTCCCTCTACTCATTCGGCTGCTCCTCCTGCATGCAAGCGCTGCACGTTGCTTCGTAAATCCCCTCCACCACCCCAGCTCCATCCCCATGCGTCAAGAATTTGCATTCTCCATAGCTATGTATTAAGAATTTGTATTGCTCCATCCCCATGTGTTAAGAACTTGCTTTGCTGCTGCATTTGTTCTGTGTGTACCCCTCTAGGGGGGTTTTGCTGCGTGGTTGGCGGGAGAGCTCCAGAACAGAGCCATACCGCCAAACATAACTGTATTGCCTTTATTGTCAATAAAGTTCTACTTTGATGACAGTGGTCCTGACAGAGTTGTTACCAGAATTCCTTACCTGAAAGTTCGTTTTTTTATTGGATCACATAAAAGAACGTTTAAAGCCACGAGAATCCATCAAACCTTGTTGGCATTTTCATCCCTTTCACGTAGTCTTTCGGCTTCATTACTGTATTCGTGGAATCCACGCACTGAATTTGGATGAGCTCGATTGAATAGATGTTGAATAGATGAAAATGCTTTCACTAGGCAAAGTAGAGGGAGGGGTATCGTATCAGCAGGGAAACTACACTCTCAAAGTAATGACGGTGACAAGTCCACGTCTTTTTTTTTGTTTTTTTGCTGTTATCGCTAAAAGGCGAGATGCGAGTTGCACCCTAGGATGGGCCTAGGCAAAAAGTGGGTGGGCCTAGGCCCAGCCAGGCCCACCCATAGCTACGCCCCTGACCTCCAGCCTCACTATAAATCTCCTGCCTGTAAGAAGCACAAACTAGTTGAAGCCACTGGAAACCTGCAGGAGAAGATCTGCTGTCTACAGAGATCAGGAGAAGGCTGAAGTGAGTCGGGCTGAAGGACTCCTGGAGCGACTGGAGCAGGAGATTGCTGAGCTGAGGAGGAGACACGCTGGGTTGGAACAGTTTTCACACACAGAGGATCACATCCATTTCCTCCAGGTAACGTCACTGGCTTTCTGACAGTCTGCACTGTGTATATTGCACATACAGGGTGAGGTGTGTTCCTCATTTACAAAGATCTGCCCCTGGCATCTGCACAAGAATCTGAATTGAGACTTTTTGTTCTGTCTGTCTGTCTGCAGAGTTATCAGTCTCTCTGTGCCCCTCCTGGACTTGAAGACTTACCCAGCGTCACTGTCAGTCCACACGTCTGTTTTGCGGCTGTGAGGAAATCTGTCTCTGAACTGAAAGAGCGACTGGAGGACGTCTGCCAGGGGGCATTAGCCAAAATGGCTGAAGCAGGTTAGACCTACTAAAATACTTTTTCCTCACTTCTTTCTTTTAAAATAAGGAATGCTGACCTGAAGTGAATATAATCGACTGGACCATGAAAATGACATAGAACATTTGTGTAGCAGTGAGGTCTCTGTTGTCACAAACACACAATAAAAAATACACACACATTCACTGACGAACACACACTCACACATACACATCTACTCACACCTCTCTCTCTCACACACACACACATACATGAGACACACACACAAACACATGGTGTGATGACAGGTTTTTGATTATCTGAAGAAATCTCTGTAGATATTTCTGTGTAATGCACAACAGTACCTCAGAGTAGAGTATGAGTGTAGTCAGAGTACAGCCCATGGTAACAGTAACTCAGTGTAGAGTATGAGTATAGTCAGAGTACTGCCCAAGGTAACAGTAACTCAGTGTAGAGTATGAGAATAGTCAGAGTACAGCCCAAGGTAACAGTCACTCAGTGTAGAGTATGAGAATAGTCAGAGTACAGTCCAAGGTAACAGTGACTCAGTGTAGAGTATGAGTATAGTCAGAGTACAGCCCAAGGTAACAGTGACTCAGTGTAGAGTATGAGTATAGTCAGAGTACAGCCCAAGGTGACAGTGACTCAGTGTAGAGTATGAGTATAGTCAGAGTACAGCCCAAGATAACAGTCATTCAGTGTAGAGTATGAGAATAGTCAGAGTACAGCCCAAGGTAAGTTGTTGCTCAATATTATAGTGTCAAAAGACGTTACTTTACATTACATTGTTGATTGTGTTCTTTCTCTAAAATAAGCTACTGGTGGATTATCTTCAAAGATAAATAAGCACTAGATGTGCTCCTAGCAATAATTTAGTTTCATATGGAACTTGGGAATTTGGAGAGTGAAAATGAAATTTTGGGACCACTAGTCACCATAGATGTCCCCAAATACACCAGAATTGGAAAAATGAACGACAGACACTCTATATAATAAAAAACAATCTTGGCTATATAACTAGGATTCTATAACTTAAATAATTGTTTTCAAAAAATGTATATACCCGTTGAATAAATATGAATATGGAAATGTCCTGTTCTGTCCTGTGATCAGAGTTAATAGTGCTGGTTTTAAAACCAGTGTTACTTCTGGCACTTTGGTGAATCAGACTATTGATAAAAAACTTAATTAAAAACTTGTTGGGTAATGTCCGCTATGGAGAGCTGGTGGGGGCTCATATGGGGAGCTGGTGGGGGCTCATATGGAGAGCTGGTGGGGGCTTATTTGGAGAGCTGCTGGGGCCTTATTTGTAGAGCTGCTGGGTGGCTCATTCGGTTAAGGCACCACGCCGTGGTGCATGGATGAGCCCCACGGTCTCAGATCGAATCCAGACCAGGTCAGTGCCGACTGTGGCCCGGAAGTCTGTAGGGTGACCTGCAATTGCCAGTTAAGAAAATAACTAAAATATCAGCTACACCTAAAACTTATTATCAAATGAATTCTCCAATCCGACATAACGCTACCGCAACAGAGTCTACGACCCTTGCAAAACATGTGAATTTCATGATGTGTCCCTTTGAAAAAAGCGCATTTAGGTCTCATTATTCCCTTTGATTTAGAATGGAGTAATTTTGAATCTTCCTCATGCTCTCACATCTATTGACAAATCAACCTTTCACTAGTGACATCACTGAGATAAACATGGATAATCACCTGTACAATACTGTATCTCTGGTCCTGTGAACACTTTATGTGCCATAGATCTAATTTACTGACTAATCCAACACATCACATCAGATTACTGTAGTCTGAATGTAACGGATGTGGATCAGATTTGTGGCATGACACACATCTGGCGGTAGTTTGTGTAGAATGCCACTGGTATCAGATCTGAATGTAAATGCTCCTGTGTGTCTTCTCCTGTCAGCCTTCTACTGACAAAAATAATGATAGACATTATGTTCTATGAATCAAACTATTTTATATTTACTTTATTCCTGAATGATCGGTCATTTAAATGCATTTAATTTGTAAAAATGGAATTTCATTTCACCAGGAAATACAATATAAAGATTATCTTTAGGAGCTCATCTTTCTTGTGAACTCTCTCTACAGCGGATGACGTCGGTAATCCACAGCCCAGGACCAGAGAGGAATTCTTAAATTGTGAGTCTGTAATTAAACATAAATTAACCAAAATAAGCAATGTGAGAATACGAGGTAATATGAAGAAAATATTATTCATAGTATTTTCTATATTCAGGACAGACTTGCTTTTGGGGGGGGGGGGAGGGGGCACCTGGGACTTGCTGTATCTGCAGAGAAACTGGGAGGGTGTGCCAGGATGTCAAGCAGGTGTTACTACCGCCTGACTCGGCAGAACCGGCGCCAGCAGAGCACCGAAGAGGGGGGAGTTTGAAACACCGAAGAGGGGGGCGTTTGAAACAACGAAGAGGGGGAGTTTGAAACACCGAAGAGGGGGAGTTTGAAACACCGAAAAGGGGGAGTTTGAAACAGCCGAAGAGGGGAAGTTTGAAACACCGAAGAGGGGGAGTTTGAAACATCGAAGAGGGGGAGTTTGAAACACCGAAGAGGGGAAGTTTGAAACACCGAAGAGGGGGGAGTTTGAAACACCGAAGAGGGGGTGTTTGAAACACCGAAGAGGGGGCATTGATGTAAGGCAAAGTATCCCCAGCTAGAAAAACATACGCAACCCAACTGTGGCCCAGAACCCGCGTTTCGGAATGTTTTGTTGGGCCGGAAACAAACATGTTGCTACTACAACAAACCAAAACTATTTGTGAGCTACTTACAAATGGCAGAGTATTAAATAATCTTAATATGAGAATATATTACTACATAAAATAAAAAGCAAAATACATCTTCAAACACTCGGCTCATCGATAGGCGATGTAGCCTGTCTTTCAATGGCTGGGGTAGCCACCACCACAAATACAAATGATACGTCTTAGATACACCAATTCAGCAGTTTTACCGTGATTACAGACAAGTTACAATGACACCACCACTAAGTAATTCATTGTGTCTGCTTTACTAGTATAACGCTCATTGCGACCCGTTGATTAACAGATGCATATTAATACACGCTAGGTTATAATACCGGTGGCACAAACAATAACAATACAAATTAAAGCCACAAGCAGCGTTGGGAGGGGTCCAAGAATTGGCACTATTGCACCCCCTATGGAGCGATTTTCAAATGGTTTTATATTCCCATGGATTGCATGTGAAAGTTGCGTATGAAAGGTCCTCCTCTGACTCTGTTCTGTGAGCTTAGCTGTAGTCTGTGGTGTGAAAATAAGCAGCTGGTGACACCACGTGTTTCGGAGGAGAACCTTGGGTGTCCAAAGTTACTCTCCCAAATCAACAGTGGGGTTCACAGCATGAGCATGGCTGCAGATGATTGGCCGTTCCAAACTGGGGTGGGAATTAGACACGCTAGGTCCCCATTGAGCTTCAAATGTATTTTAAAAACAAATAGAAATAACATGAGAAAGGAGTAAAACATGAAATTTAAATCTTTATAAAACATATTATTATGATTACTGAGCTCTCTTCTCTCCTTCTGCTCTCTCAGATTACTGTCAGCTCACTCTGGACCCCGACATTGCACACAGATTCCTTTCCCTGTCTGAGGACAACAGGGAGGTGACTTATATGGGTGACACCCAGATAGATCATGATCTTGATAATATAGAGAGATTTGACCGCAAAATTCAAGTGCTGTGCAGAGAGGGTCTGACTGACCGCCATTACTGGGAGGTTAAGTGGAAAGGGGATAGGGTTTGTATAGCAGTGTCATATAAAGAGATCCTCAAGAAAGGAGATGATGATGGCTGTCGTCTGGGAGGTAATGACAAGTCCTGGAGTTTGCGCTTATCTAACCCCGAACACTCTTTCTGGCAAAAGGGTAAAGGCAGGAAAGTCCGTGCTCTCGACTACTCCAGAATAGGAGTGTACCTGGATTACGAGGCAGAAATTCTGTCCTTCTACAGTGTCTCTGATGATATGCAGATGACCATCCTGCACAGAGAGCGGGTCAAATTCAATACTGAGCCCCTCTATCCTGCGTTTGGGTTTTCCAGTTACAGATCCTCTGTAAAACTGTGTGATCCGAATGAGGAAGATAGTGAAGGGAAGATCAGCTCTAAAGAGGGAGAAACAAATGCAACAGAAAATGCATTAAATGAAACAATGAAATGAATGAATCAAATACATAGGGGCCGGCTAAGTGCTGTAGAGTTTGAAACGGCCCAAAATTTTCAGCCCAACCCTACATGACCCCGCCTACTTTTCAGCCCACCCCTACATGACCCCGCCTTCTTTTCAGCCCAACCATACATGACCCCGCCTTCTTTTCAGCCCAAACCTACATGACCCCGCCTTCTTTTCAGCCCAACCCTACATGACCCCGCCTACTTTTCAGCCCAACCCTACATGACCCCGCCTACTTTTCAGCCCAACCCTACATGACCCCGCCTACTTTTCAGCCCAACCCTACATGACCCCGCCTTCTTTTCAGCCCAACCCTACATGACCCCGCCTACTTTTCAGCCCAACCCTACATGACCCCGCCTACTTTTTAGCCCAACCCTACATGACCCCGCCTACTTTTCAGCCCAACCCTACATGACCCCGCCTACTTTTCAGCCCAACCCTACATGACCCCGCCTTCTTTTCAACCCAACCCCACATGACCCCGCCTACTTTTCAGCCCAACCCTACATGGCACATGTCTGTTTTTTTTTTTACAAAGAGTGCCTATTTTTAAAAATATCTGATTTTGCTGTTATTGTGGTTTTGAGTTTTAGATAAATGTATTCATGTTTATTAGTTTAAAAATGGGTAATTCCTTATTTGTCTTGATGTTGAAATTTTGTTTCATATTTTGTTAATTTTTGTCATAGATGATTTTTCTTAATGGACTTTTACCTTTTAAAGGAATGTGTTTTAGTCATTTTGGAAATTTAAAACCAATAAAGACTAGTCTAATGCTTGCATTCCAATATTACAGTCAGCTCCATAATGTTTGGGGCAAAGACTTAATTTTTATTTAGTTGGCTCTGTACTCCAGAACTTTAGATTTGTAATCAGGGTATTCACGTGTGGTTAAACTGCAGATTCTCAGCTTTTATTTAAGGGTATTTTATGCATTTTGGTTTCACCATGCCACACATTACCGTGTGTGGGATATGTCAGAGCATCATGGTAATGGCGTTTATATGGAAGTGCTGCTGTAAAATCATTAAGACTCTTTGGGTTTCATGGCTGTTGTTGTTTTGCATTATACTGGGTTGTGTTGGGTTCTACATGCTGTGATTGTTTACAAGAAGAATAAAATAAAATAAACAAATGGTTGTGGTAGCACTCCATGTGACAATTTGTGGTTATTGCTGTCTGTTGATTGCCTGTTAACAGCCTTATATGATGCATTTTAAAAGAAATTGTTCACTTTCTAGAGTTCATTTTTACATAACTTCAGTTCTAGTGATTATAAATGAACGTTCTGTGCCTTCTTGGTGATGTCACACTGTCCTCCTGAGACTAGGAAGAGGAGGAAAGCAAGGCTGTCCCAGACCGACAGGTCTCTGACCCACCAGGCCTCTCTCTGTGCTGTGAGGCCCAGCGGTGGGGATGTGTGACATCAGATCCTCTCGGGAGATAGTGGATTTGCAACGCTCAGATAAAATCTGTTTTTACGCTGTACTTTATACACATTTTAAATCATTGTTCACATAAACCTGTATGGGAAAATGAACTGTGGAGCGCTGGAGCTGGAACTTGCGGGGAAACTGATGATGTGATGGCATTTCCTCTGTATAAGGTAAAGGAGACTGACAAACTTTTCGCTGCTGAATTACTGGGGCTGCTGACCATAATGTGGACAACAGCGACCTCTTGTGCTCATGAAGAGAAATACACGACAACGCAGAAGATAAAATAATGATAATTCTCCATAGAAAGGACGAATGTTTCTGTCCATTGGGAGCCATGAGGGTTTAAAGTGATAATTCAATTTTTTTTAAAAATATATTTTATATTTTATTTTATTATTCAGTTTTAGTGTATGTTTCTGATGACTCTGACAGCTTTTATGTGTGATGAAGTACATTTTCATGAAACTCATTCAGGCTAACTGGTAACCCAGATTATAACGATAATTCGGAAAATAAATTGGGTGATAAAAATAGCAAGATTTAAAACACCATCTGTATAATGTAAATAAATTTGGGTAAACAAGTTTCTTAGTTGCCATGCGAGAACACGTGGTCATTTTAATTTCAGTTTAATAATCTACATAACTGTTATAATAGCCTAAATGATGAGTAAAATCATCGTTAACTTCAGTCTGAAACGTACTGTTAAAACAAGGCGTTCTTTGTGTACATGCCGGGAACGGTTGCTAGGGTGAAGCATCATCGCGCATCAAATCCGCAGTCTTACGGCCTATAATACTTATTGACAGCTGTTTAAACCTCTTGTTGTGCGATTCTGCTAAGATCCAAAGCAAATTGACCAATGAAATGTGACAAGGTGGGCGGAACTTCCGCTGAAAACGCTTGAGAGTGCGGGGACGACTGAAGCGGTATGCTGCTGCAGCGGTGAGCATCTAGTACGCTCGTAAGTCAAACTTCTCCGTCATTTTATGTTTTTAAAAACCATAACATGGCCATCCCCCCGGACACACGGAAGCGACTTGCAGTACAAGTCATCAGATCTGGCTCGGCTGTTGTCAGTTCTATAGTGACACAGATAACTATACTGAGCTCCTTAAATTCGGCGTAACGTTCTGAATAGCATTAGCCACCCGTTGACTTCGCAGGCCGTATCTTGGAGCATCTCTCCGTCTCCGGTCGCTTCAAACTGCGGTTCTGTGAAGCGGCCGGAATTGACGGATTGTTGGCTGTATTAGCTTGCGACATTCTGAGATATTCTCTAATAGATACCGATGAATGTGCATTTACGTGGCTAGCACGGCCAGGCTAACGGTAATTACATGTCAGCAATGTTAGAATACAAGTGTATGATAACTTGGCTAATGACAGACGGCCAGCTAGCTAACTATCCGTGGTTATGACTACCTTCATATAACGCCAGACTACTGTACAAGTTATTTAATATTTAAGATGCTTATTTTCTGTGACTTTCGGTGTTGTTTCGGTCGTTTTTTTTTAACTGCGCTACTTTTAATTTAGCTAGCTACTAAGGCTGATGAACAAGAAAGCCAGTATGATATTTATTTCTGGTACATGTAACAGTAGTTGCGATAATAACTTTGACTCAAAAGCTAGCTCTGCATGGACGGAACGTGCCATTCTCTCTGCAAAGTAACTGTAGCCGGGTTGCTACATTGTCGGAATTGCATTTGATTGTCCGGGGCTGGATGGCTGCTCTCTCTAATGCAGTTAGGATGACAGCCGGCTAATGCACCGGTGCCCTGGCATCAGTGGAGTTAATCGGGAATTGCTGAACGGATTAAGTAATTATATATATTTCACTGCATTAAAAGCCTGCCGTCTCTGCCCAAGAGGACAGTTGCTTCCCCCTGTCAGTAAATTATGCTCCAGATGAGCTCACAATTGTGAAAAATGGGGGAAATCACAGAAATGGTTAAAATCGAATAAAGTCACTGTGCTGCCAAAAAAAAAAAGCCAAAATCATGGAATCTGTGACCCCCGCGTTCTGTGACAAACACCCAGGTGTAGCCACCATTCACTCACAGACGTGACTGAGCTGAAGTGTTTCTCTGTGAATAGCAGCCTTACCATTGGCTTCCACTGTCACGTGACAGCTCCACCCAATGTGGTGTCACCAGGCCCAGTTTGCAGTCACTAGGTGTTGGTGATGTGTGGCAGTATAGTGTTCTTTGTGTGCAGTGTGCTTTTGAGTAAGCAGTGTGTAGTGTGTCTGTATTTAGTGCACCTGTATGTAATGTGTGTAATATGCCCGTGTGTGGCGTGTTCATGCAGTGTTATTGGCATGCTCGTGTGGCGTGAGGATAACTTGTCAATGACGTGTCGTTGTGCCATGTTGGTGTGGCATGCTGATGGCGTGTTGTGCCATGTTGGTGTGGCGTGTTAATGGCGTTGTTGTGCCATGTTGGTGTGGCGTGCTGATGGCGTTGTTGTGTCATGTTGGTGTGATGTGCTGATGGCGTGTACACCTGCTCTCTGCAGCCCAGCATGTGGAAACATGGATAAATACAGCAGGATCAACAAGATCGGAGAAGGCTCCTTCGGGAAGGCCATCCTCGTCAAGTCCAAGGAAGATGGGAAGCAGTACGTCATCAAGGAGATCGGCATCTCACGGGTGAGCCAATCACAGGCCTTACTTTTAATGAGTGAGCCAATCACAGGCATTCCCAATGATCAGTTGGCAGTTATGCTAAAGGTCAACATCACTTCTCTCTGCCAGTTAATCTGCTGCCCAAAAGAGTTTCCAGGAAGTCTTTTGTGTGTGCGGGGGAAGATTTTGACTGCTACACCGCTGTGTTCCTGTTATATTCTTCCTTCCCAGCAGTCCTCTGGAGCTAGTGTGGAGTAACACTGCATCACTCATGTCGTTTTGTATTTGTGTTTATCCTTATTCAAATGGTTTTATTGCCCAGTGTCTGGTGGCCTAACTGCCTTCTGTGTGCCTTCAGATGTCCAGCAAGGAGCGGGAAGAGTCCCGCAAGGAGGTGGCTGTGCTGGGGAACATGAGCCACCCCAACATCGTTCGGTACAGGGAATCCTTCGAGGGTGAGAAGCCCAGACTGTGTCCTGAACCTGGGCCTTACTAGACCCATCACTCCCCTGTGTGTGTGTGTGTGTGTGCGTGAGAGTGTGTGTGTGTGTGTGACTGTGTGCATGAGAGTGTGTATGCGTGTGACTGTGTGTGTGTGTGTGTGTGTGTGTGTGTGTGTGAGAGTGTGTATGCGTGTGACTGTGTGTGTGTGTGTGTGTGTGTGTGTGTGTGTGTGTGTGTGAGAGTGTCTCTGGTATCTCTGGTAACGCTGCAGTAAGCGCTGTCCTTCACAGAGAGCGGCTGTCTGTACATAGTGATGGATTACTGTGAGGGCGGAGACCTCTTCCGCCGCATCAACGCACAGAAAGGTGTGCTCTTCCCTGAAGACCAGGTAAGGCCCAGGCCAAACCCGCCCCCCCACGGACACGCGCAGCACTCTCTGTCCCCTCCCTGAAACGGCTGTCCCCTGTGCCCCCCCCCCACTCAGATCCTGGACTGGTTTGTGCAGATCTGCTTGGCTCTGAAGCACGTCCACGACCGCAAGATTCTGCACAGGGATATCAAATCCCAGGTACGGCTAACGCACACGGAAACCGTCTGGAGACACGCCCAGCAACCACCTGGAGACTGCACGGCCCCCCCGGAGCTCATTAAAGACCCCCTCCTGCCTGTCTGCCTGTCTGCCTGCCTGCCTGCCTGCCTGCCTGCCTGCCTGTCTGCCTGTCTGTCTGCCTGTCTGCCTGCCTGCCTGTCTGCCTGTCTGTCTGCCTGTCTGTCTGCCTGCCTGCCTGCCTGCCTGTCTGCCTGCCTGTCTGCCTGTCTGCCTGTCTGCCTGCCTGTCTGTCTGTCTGTCTGTCTGTCTGTCTGTCTGCCTGTCTGCCTGCCTGCCTGTCTGCCTGTCTGTCTGTCTGTCTGTCTGTCTGCCTGCCTGTCTGCCTGCCTGTCTGCCTGTCTGCCTGTCTGCCTGACTGCCTGACTGTCTGCCTGTCTGCCTGACTGTCTGACCGTCTGTCTTTCAGAACATATTTCTGACCAAAGATGGGACTGTGCAGCTGGGAGACTTTGGGATTGCCAGGGTTCTCAACAGGTAAGTTTTGATTTATTTTAGGTGCTCTGTTTTCTTTTTATTCACTATGGAGCGTTCAGTGTGGCGTTTATATAACCCAAGCGTTCCAGGCTGGGTGTGAAGCAGAGGATGCTCATTAACGAGGCCTTCCTCTCCCCACACAGCACAGTGGAGCTGGCCAGGACCTGCATCGGCACCCCTTACTACCTGTCCCCCGAGATCTGTGAAAATAAGCCCTACAACAACAAAAGGTACCAGACCAACCACCGCTTACATTACACATTACATTACAGGCATTTAGCAGACGCTCTTATCCAGAGCAACTTACACAACTTTTTACATAGCATTTTACATTGTATCCATTTATACAGCTGGATATATACTGAAGCAATTTCGGTTAAGTACCTTGCTCAAGGGTACAACGGCAGTGCCCTACCCGGGAATCGAACCTGCGACCTTTCGGTTACAAGCCCAGTTCCTTACCCACTGTGCTACACTCCGTCCTATAATTCCTGTGAATGATGGCCATTTTTTACCCATAATTCCTGTGGATGATGGCCAGTTTGTACCCATAATTCCTGTGAATGATGGGCAGTTTTTGCTCACCCAGTTAGAACCCTTCTGGGCCTATACAGTTCTACACTGCGCGTATGAGCCTTGTGAATCCCCAGGTAGTTTTGCCTGCTTGTTTTTCCGTGATGTGTATGTGTCTTGAGTTTGATTGATTGATAGTGTAGATAAGCTATAAGGAGCACCTGTTGCTTGCACTCTCTCTCTCTCTCTCTCTTTTCTGTTCTTTCTCTCACTCTCCCCTCTCATGCCTGCCCACTCTCGGTGTTGCTGACTAAGCGCAGGTGCATTGTGGGTAATTGGATGATGTGATGTGTTGTGCTGTTGAGGGGCTGTGCTGAAGCAGGAAGCCTTGGTTAGGGTTAGGTTTGGTTGATGTTTCTGCTCTGATTTGTTTGAGTGAATTAATCTGTCCCTCCCTGCACATGACCTTTAACCCCCCTCCTTTCTGCACTCCCGCTGCCAGAGAGCGCCGTCTCCATGGCGACCGCCCCATACCGCCAGCCCCTCTTAATTAGTTTACCTTAACGAGCGCGCCCGATCGCTGCTGCCCACCAAGCAGCTCCTTCCTGTTTAAAACCCTCCTGTCTCATCTGATCTGTTCACTGATCTGAGGTCAGTCTCCCTCTCTCGAGCCAGCTGTAACATGGCTTTATCACTCCTTAGCAGCTAGCTGCAGCTTCCCAGCTAATAGAGCTATGAGTGTGTTAGCATTTCATCCAATAAGGGGTCGACCGGAAATGACCGGAAGAGGAAGGCAACTGTTATCGCAGCCCACAGCCACTCTTCTTCTGTGGTGACTGAGACATTGGGAAGGCTTTCTGCAGTGTATTTTGGCCCATGGGAGTAACTTTTCGTCGTGCCTGGTTCTAGGGCATGCCGTGCTACTCATTGGCTAGTGTCGACTCTTCCCTGTTCCTTTTTGGCCAGTGGTGACACTTACCTATTCCTCATTGGTGGATGTGGCCTCCCCTCTGTTTCTCATTGGTTGGTGTGTTTGTCTGTCTCTCCCCAGTGATATCTGGGCCTTGGGTTGTGTCCTGTATGAGATGTGCACGCTTAAGCATGCAGTAAGTATCCCTGTGTGCTCCTCTCCTTGAGTGTGTGAGTGTGTGTGCGTGTGTGTGTGTGAGTATGTGTGTGTGTGTGTGTGTGTCTGTGTGAGTGTGTGTGTATGCGTGTGTGTGTGTGTGTGTGTGTGTGTGTGTCTGTGTGAGTGTGTGAGTATGTGTGTGTGAGTGTGTATGTGTGAGTGTGTGAGTATGTGTGTGTGTGTGTGTGTGTGAGTGTGTGAGTATGTGTGTGTGAGTGTGTATGTGTGAGTGTGTGAGTATGTGTGTGTGAGTGTGTATGTGTGAGTGTGTGTGCTCCTCTCCTTGTGTGTGTGTGTGTGTGTGTCTGTGTGAGTGTGTGTGTATGCGTGTGTGTGTGTGTGTGTGTGTATTGTGTGAATGTGTGTGTACGTGTGTATTGTGTGAATGTGTGTGTGTGTGTGTGAGTGACCCGTAGCCTGTGTTGTGTCAGTTTGAGGCAGGTAACATGAAGAACCTGGTGCTGAAGATAATTCGGGGGTCGTACCCCCCCGTGCCCCAGCAGTACTCCCCAGATCTGCGGGGCCTGCTGGGGCTGCTCTTCAAACGCAGCCCCAGAGAGAGGCCCTCCGTCAGCACCGTCCTGCACAGAGCCTTCCTGTCCCGCAGGATACACAGGTTCCTCACCCCACAGGTAACACACCTGCATACAGGTATACCTCACACACAACCCGCAGGATACACAGGTTCCTCACCCCACAGGTAACACACCTGCATACAGGTATACCTCACACACAACCCGCAGGATACACAGGTTCCTCACCCCACAGGTAACACACCTGCATACAGGTATACCTCACACACAACCCGCAGGATACACAGGTTCCTCACCCCACAGGTAACACACCTGTATACAGGGATACCTCACACACAACTGTCTGCAGGGGTACCACACACACTCCTGTGTGCAGATTTACCTCACACCTGTGTGCAGATTTACCTCACACCTGTGTGCAGATTTACCTCACTCCTGTGTGTCGGGCTCTGAGTGATAGAGCTGTGATCCTCCGTCTTTCAGCTCATCGCTCAGGAATTCAGCCCCACCGTCCTGCACCAGCTGCAGCTCAGCTCTCAGCCACAGGCTAAGCCAGGTAACCTAGCAACCAGCAGCACGCACGCACACAGACACACACACCCTCGCACACACGCACGCACACTCTTTCACACACACACACCCTCACACACACACACACACACACACTCTCTCACACACACACACCCTCACACACACACATTCACACACCCTCACACACACACCCTCGCGCACACACGCACGCACACTCTTTCACAAACACACACCCTCACACACACTCTCACACACACACACACACACACACACACACTCACACACCCTCACACACACACTCTCTCACGCACACACACACTCTCACACACACACACACACACACACTCACACACCCTCACACACACACACACACACACACACACACTCACACACACACACACACACACACTCACACACACACTCTCTCACGCACACACACACTCTCTCACACACACACACACACACACACACACACTCACACACACACACACACACTCACATGTTCTCTCTGTCTGTAGCTAAGCGCCCTGCGGCTGGCCCCGCCCCTGTAGCTCCCGCCCAGAAGATCACCAGACCGGCCGCTAAGTATGGAGTGCCTTTAGCCGCCCGCAAGCCTTCGGACCGGAGACCGCAGGTCCGCCACAGACCGGTCAGTACCTGCGCACTGGGCAGGTGTGCTGACCACGCCCACATGTGTGTGTGTCTGACCACGCCCACATGTGTGTGCCTGACCACGCCCACCTGTGTGTGCTGACCACGCCCACGTGTGTGTGCTGACCACGCCCACCTGTGTGTGCCTGACCACGCCCACGTGTGTGTGCGCTGACCACGCCCACGTGTGTGTGTGCCTGACCACGCCCACCTGTGTGTGCTGACCACGCCCACGTGTGTGTGCTGACCACGCCCACCTGTGTGTGCCTGACCACGCCCACGTGTGTGTGCGCTGACCACGCCCACCTGTGTGTGCCTGACCACGCCCACATATGTGTGTGTCTGACCACGCCCACATGTGTGTGTGCTGACCACGCCCACCTGTGTGTGCCTGACCACACCCACGTGTGTGTGCTGACCACACAACGTAAAACTTTTAAGAATTAAAAAAAAGAATCCCTTTCGCCCCGCCCACATGCCCCGCCCTGTTGCTCTAAGTGTCTGATGTTTCACCCAGGCCCCCTTGCCAGCCCCTCAGAGGACACTGAGTCAAGCGGAGGAGGAGAGGAGGAAGTGCGAGGTACAGACACCGCCCCCCCTGCCCCGCCCCCCCTTTTCCACCTGCTTCCCCCCCAACCCCCATCCCCAGCACTGGCCTAATAACCTCCTGACACCTCTCTCTTCCTCCTCCTCCTTTTTTCCGATAGGCTGTACTAATGTTCCTCTGCTTAGTACCCTCCACCCACCCCACTCTCCTTTGTCTGGCCAATCAGAGCACAACCTGCACACTGTGGGTGTGGCCTCAGAATCTTCCTCCTTCCAGAGTTCTAATCTAATACTTTCAATCCTTTGCTTTTTATGTCTGTGTGTGTGTGTGTGTGTGTGTGCATGCCTGTGTGTGCATGCATGTGTGTGTGCGTGCGTGTGTGTGTGTGCGCGTGCGTGTGTCTTTGTGTGTGCTTGGTATTTTTACTGTAGGAGAACGTTCGGAAGAAACGTATGGAGCCGATGGAGAAAGACCGAAAACAAAGAGAGCAAGTGAGAGATGCACACACACACGCACACACACACACATACACACACATGCTATCTGTGAGGATGCAGAGCTCTTATGCAGTGTTCTGACGCAGTGTTCTGACCCAGTGTTCTGACCCAGTGTTCTGACGCAGTGTTCTGACGCAGTGTTCTAACGCAGTGTTTTAATGCAGTGTTCTAACGCAGAGTTCTAATGCAGTGTTCTAACACAGTGTTCTGACACAGAGTTCTAACCCAGTGTTCTAACCCAGTGTTCTAACGCAGTGTTCTGATGCAGTGTTCTGACGCAGTGTTCTGACGCAGTGTTTTAACACAGTGTTCTGACGCAGAGTTCTAACGCAGTGTTCTAACGCAGTGTTCTAATGCAGTGTTCTAACGCAGTGTTCCTCTGTCTGGTGTTCAGGCCCTCCTGCTGAAGGCCAGCCAGATGAAGCGATTTGAGCGGGAGAAGGTAACCAGCAAACGCTCTAGGAGTATTACTGTATAAATAGTATTAATACGTAATATGAATGTGTTAATGTATTAATAATTTATTATTTGTATATTATTGCTTAATTACTGTATATAACATCTGTATTATGCATAGTATTCTGATAACATATAATGAATAGTGTGAAAATACGTAATTTATGGTAATGTATGTATTAGGTGTATTTGAAATGTGTGAGCAATACGTCATTTGATTTCATCTCTGTAGTGCAGCTATGTATGATCTCTGACCTCTGACCTCTGACCTGTCCTGCAGCTGAATCGGATCAATCGGGCACGAGAGCAGGGCTGGCGGCATGTCCTGAGCTCTAGCGGGGGAGGGGGCAGTCCTGAGAGGAAGGTGAGCCCTAATCCCACAGCCCTAATCCCACAGCCCTAATCCCAGAGCTGTAGTCCCAGAGCCCTAATCCCAGAGCCCTAATCCCAGAGCCCTAATCCCACAGCTCTAATCCCACAGCCCTAATCCCAGAGCCCTAATCCCACAGCCCTAATCCCAGAGCCCTAATCCCACAGCCCTAATCCCAGAGCTCTAATCCCACAGCCCTAATCCCACAGCTCTAATCCCAGAGCCCTAATCCCACAGCCCTAATCCCAGAGCCCTAATCCCACAGCCCTAATCCCAGAGCCCTAATCCCACAGCCCTAATCCCAGAGCCCTAATCCCACAGCCCTAATCCCACAGCTCTAATCCCAGAGCCCTAATCCCAGAGCTCTAATCCCACAGCCCTAATCCCACAGCCCTAATCCCAGAGCTCTAATCCCAGAGCTCTAATCCCACAGCCCTAATCCCACAGCCCTAATCCCACAGCCCTAATCCCACAGCTCTAATCCCACAGCCCTAATCCCACAGCCCTAATCCCAGAGCTCTAATCCCACAGCCCTAATCCCACAGCCCTAATCCCACAGCCCTAATCCCAGAGCTCTAATCCCACAGCCCTAATCCCAGAGCCCTAATCCCACAGCCCTAATCCCACAGCTCTAATCCCACAGCCCTAATCCCAGAGCCCTAATCCCAGAGCCCTAATCCCACAGCTCTAATCCCAGAGCCCTAATCCCACAGCCCTAATCCCACAGCCCTAATCCCAGAGCCCTAATCCCAGAGCTCTAATCCCAGAGCCCTAATCCCACAGCTCTAATCCCACAGCTCTAATCCCAGAGCCCTAATCCCAGAGCTCTAATCCCACAGCCCTAATCCCAGAGCTCTAATCCCAGAGCTCTAATCCCACAGCCCTAATCCCACAGCCCTAATCCCACAGCCCTAATCCCACAGCTCTAATCCCACAGCCCTAATCCCACAGCCCTAATCCCAGAGCTCTAATCCCACAGCCCTAATCCCACAGCCCTAATCCCACAGCCCTAATCCCAGAGCTCTAATCCCACAGCCCTAATCCCAGAGCCCTAATCCCACAGCCCTAATCCCACAGCTCTAATCCCACAGCCCTAATCCCAGAGCCCTAATCCCAGAGCCCTAATCCCACAGCTCTAATCCCAGAGCCCTAATCCCACAGCCCTAATCCCACAGCCCTAATCCCAGAGCCCTAATCCCAGAGCTCTAATCCCAGAGCCCTAATCCCACAGCTCTAATCCCACAGCTCTAATCCCAGAGCCCTAATCCCAGAGCTCTAATCCCAGAGCCCTAATCCCACAGCTCTAATCCCACAGCTCTAATCCCACAGCCCTAATCCCACAGCCCTAATCCCAGAGCCCTAATCCCACAGCTCTAATCCCACAGCCCTAATCCCAGAGCCCTAATCCCAGAGCTCTAATCCCACAGCCCTAATCCCACAGCCCTAATCCCACAGCCCTAATCCCAGAGCTCTAATCCCAGAGCTCTAATCCCACAGCCCTAATCCCAGAGCTCTAATCCCACAGCCCTAATCCCACAGCCCTAATCTCACAGCTCTAATCCCAGAGCTCTAATCCCAGAGCTCTAATCCCACAGCTCTAATCCCACAGCTCTAATCCCACAGCCCTAATCCCAGAGCCCTAATCCCACAGCCCTAATCCCACAGCCCTAATCCCAGAGCTCTAATCCCAGAGCCCTAATCCCACAGCTCTAATCCCAGAGCCCTAATCCCACAGCCCTAATCCCACAGCCCTAATCCCAGAGCTCTAATCCCAGAGCCCTAATCCCACAGCTCTAATCCCACAGCTCTAATCCCACAGCCCTAATCCCAGAGCCCTAATCCCACAGCCCTAATCCCACAGCCCTAATCCCACAGCCCTAATCCCAGAGCCCTAATCCCACAGCCCTAATCCCACAGCCCTAATCCCAGAGCCCTAATCCCAGAGCTCTAATCCCAGAGCCCTAATCCCACAGCTCTAATCCCACAGCCCTAATCCCAGAGCCCTAATCCCACAGCTCTAATCCCACAGCCCTAATCCCAGAGCTCTAATCCCACAGCTCTAATCCCACAGCCCTAATCTCCCTAATTGCTTTTCCTCGATTGCAACAGTTATAGAAATACGAAGATATAAAAACAAAAACAGTATAAAAATGTCTAAAATATAAAATAGAGCTGAGTAGGTTGATAAGAGTGGAGGACAGTTCTTTGACTGTAAACACAGGACCACAGCTTAGTGTGCCTTTAAGGTCTCTTTTGGCTTTCAGTTTTTTGGAGGTGGTGGTGGGGTGGGTGTAGCCCCTGTCCCAGTGGTGGGCGTGGTCCCTGTCCCAGGGCCAGGTGTGGCCCCTGTACCAGCAGTAGGTGCGGCCCCTGTCCCTGACTCAAACAAAAGCCAGCTGGAGAATCAGCCTCCCACCCCAGAGCAGAGCCCCAAACTACAGCCCAAAGAGGCGGGCAGGACCGGCATGGAGACCCCCAGCAGGTCAGCCAGTGTGTGTGTGTGCCTGTGTGTGTGTGTGCCTGTGTGTGTGTGTGCATGTGTGTGTGTGTGTGTGTGTGTATGTATGTTTGTGTGTGCGCGTGCGTGTGTATGTATGTTTGTGTGCGCGTGTGCATGCATGTGCGTGTGTGTGTATTCATGATTGTGCATATGTGTGTGTTTACTGCAGTCCATTGTGGCAGGTACAGGAAGTCACAGGTTTGGGACATTTCTCTTTTGTGTTAAAGGGGTGTGCCAGCAGCTGCCGGACCTGTCATGTGCAATGGCCCCAACCGTCTCCCTGCCAACGGCCCCTCCCACCTCCCCAACCACGACGCTGTCAAGCGAGAGCTACGCAGACTGGAGCTAGTTACCAGGCATGCTAATGCCAACAAGTGAGTCCACATGAAAAAAAGCACTAATGCTAGCAGGTGAGTTGAAGAGGACACTTAAAAATGCTAATGCTAGCATGTGAGTCCACGGACCATAAAAAGGGCTAATGCTAACCATTGAGTCCACAGGCCATAAAAACTGCTAACGCTAGCAGGTGAGTCCACAGGGCATTGAAAGGCACTAATGCTAACCATTAAGTCCATAGGCCATAAAAACAGCTAATGCTAGCATGAGAGCCCACAGGGCACTAAAAAGTGCTAATGGTAGCAGGTGAGTTCATTGGACAGTAAAATGCTACGGAATATGTCACCAAACGTTGTAACCATGTAGGTCACAAAACCCACTAAACTATGAGGCTAGCCCTGCGGATCACTGTCCAGGTCCGTAACTGCTGGTGCTGCAGCGCTTGTATCGGCGCTGCATTGTGCTGAGTGTTGTGCTCTCTGCCGCCCCCTGTGGCCGCCGCAGGCAGCGTGGGATGGCAGCCGCCGAGAGGGCCCGGCAGGTGGAGGAGTTCTGGCAGCGCAAGAGAGAGGCCATGCTGAACAAGGCACGTGCCGAAGGCCAGCTGGTACGCTCCCCTCTTCCTCATCCTCATCCTCATCCTCCCCCCTCCCGTTGTTCGGGCTTCCCTTCAGAGACGAAGGCTGCAATGGCGACGGTCTGGGCGGTCTGGTGCACTGTTGCGCTTTGATTGACAGGCGCGGTGTGAATGAGGCTGAGCTCCACAGGAAGTTAGGGTAGGGCTGGCTGATGCAGTGCAGCGGTAATTACGGTCATGCCACCAGGGGGCGTACCAGGGACAGAATACTGCTGTGTCACCAGGGCAGTCCTATGGGACCTGCTCACCCAGCACATGAAGGGGCAGAAGTGACGTTTTTTGGGGCCGCCATCTTGTGGAGCCCCTGGGTTCTAAATGTGAAGCATCACGGTAAACGCAGAGCAGTGATGTGAACCACTGAGCAGCATGGGGGCGTGGTTAGGGTTAGGGCTAGGGTTAGGGTTAGAGTTAGGGTTAGAGTGAGGGTTAGGGTTAGAGTTAGGGTTGGGGTTGGGGTTGGGGTTGGGGTTAGGGTTAGGGTTAGGGTTAGGTTAGGGTTGGGGTGAGGGTTAGGGTTGGGTAAGGGCTAGGGTTAGGGTTGGGTTAGGGTGAGGGTTAGGGCTAGGGTTAGGGTGAGGGTTATGTCAATGCTAGGTGCTCCTGTGCTTGTAGATTTGTGCATTGTGCAAACAAGGGACCTCATTCACGAAACGTGTACGATCACAATTGATTGTAAACTGTGTGTAAGAACATTTCAGCATTCATCTTTTTTCTTTTTTTTTGTTCATGGTTGCTTCACTGTGATAATCACATGAACAGGATTGTGCCTAAAATTTACAAACAGTCATCATTCATCATCTCATACATCTGGGATGTGCACAAAAACAAAGGTCTGCACATTACAGGCATTTTTGGCAGACGCTCTTATCCAGAGCCACATGTGTAATGAATCCCATATTCGTTTTTTGTATGAACATTTTTAGTGTAGTGTGTCACTGCTGCAGTGCGTAAGGGTAGTGTGTCACTGCTGCAGTGCGTAAAGGTGGTGTGTCACTGCTGCAGTGTGTAAAGGTAGTGTGTCACTGCTGCAGTGCGTAAAGGTGGTGTGTCACTGCTGCAGTGTGTAAAGGTAGTGTGTCACTGCTGCAGTGCATAAAGGTGGTGTGT
>NC_049204.1:67286943-67309443 GCF_013347855.1 Anguilla anguilla
GGTGTTGTGTCTGCATGTGGGCGGGCGGGCTTGCGTGCATGTGTGTGCGTGTGCGTGTGCGCGTGTGTGTGTGCATGCATGCGGGCTTGGTGATGAGCAATGAAACTTTTCTTTGCAGAAAGCCGGAGCCAAGGTGGTGTAGGAGAACCAGGAACACAAGAACCTGATACCCAGCCACCAAAACCCCAAACCCATCAACCAGAACCCCAACCCCATCAACCAGAACCCCAAACCCATCCATCAGAACCCAAAACCCATCCACCAGAACCCCGAACCCATCCACCAGAACCAAAAACCCATCAACCAGAACCCCAAACCCATCCACCAGAACCCCAAACCCATCAACCAGATCCCCAACCCCATCAACCAGGACCCCAAACCCATCCACCAGAACCCAAAACCCATCCACCAGAACCCCAAACCCATCAACCAGAACCCCAAACTCATCCACCAGAACCCCAAACCCATCAACCAGATCCCCAACCCCATCAACCAGAACCCAAAACCCATCCACCAGAATCCCGAACCCATCAACCAGATCCCCAACCCCATCCACCAGAACCCAAAACCCATCCACCAGAATCCCGAACCCATCCACCAGAACCCAAAACCCATCCACCAGAATCCCGAACCCATCAACCAGATCCCCAACCCCATCCACCAGAACCCAAAACCCATCCACCAGAATCCCGAACCCATCCACCAGAACCCAAAACCCATCCACCAGAACCCCAAACCCAGCCACCAGAATTCAGAACTCAGGAGACCCCCGCAGAAGAAGCGGCCTTAATATCAGCACCTGCTTGGAGTGGGAGAGACACTGAGGGTGAGTGCACCCGTGTGTGTGTGTGTGTGTGTGTGTTGCTGTAGGAGTGTGTGTGTGTGTGTCTGTAATGTAAATGGTTCTCTGGCCCTGTTCCCAGCAGAGCTGCAGGATGTGGAGGTGGAGGTTCTGGAGGAGGGTCCGAGACGGTCTTCAACCCCCCCGGCCTCAGTCCTGCTGGCCTGGGACAAGGAGGTCCCTGCCCCCCCACAGCCGGGGTGAGTGCCCCCAGTACCGGATACCCCCAGAGAGAAGGACAGTGTCGTGTGAGGGTGAACCCCCAGAGAGAAGGACAGTGTCGTGTGAGGGTGAACCCAGAGAGAAGGACAGTGTCGTGTGAGGGTGAACCCAGAGAGAAGGACAGTGTCGTGTGAGGGTGAACCCAGAGAGAAGGACAGTGTCCTGTGAGGGTGAACCCAGAGAGAAGGACAGTGTCCTGTGAGGGTGAACCCAGAGAGAAGGACAGTGTCGTGTGAGGGTGAACCCAGAGAGAAGGACCGTGTCCTGTGAGGGTGAACCCAGAGAGAAGGACAGTGTCATGTGAGGGTGAACCCCCAGAGAGAAGGACAGTGTCGTGTGAGGGTGAACCCAGAGAGAGAAGGACAGTGTCGTGTGAGGGTGAACCCAGAGAGAAGGACAGTGTCGTGTGAGGGTGAACCCAGAGAGAAGGACAGTGTCGTGTGAGGGTGAACCCCCAGAGAGAAGGACAGTGTCGTGTGAGGGTGAACCCCCAGAGAGAAGGACAGTGTCGTGTGAGGGTGAACCCCCAGAGAGAAGGACAGTGTCGTGTGAGGGTGAACCCCCAGAGCAGACTGACTTCAGTGTGTGCAAAACCGGCAGCTTCCCCTCGTGTTCCATGTGCTTCCCTTCCAGGCCAGCGGAGGGCAGCGCAGCTCCACCAGAGGCCAGAACAGAGGAGGAGTCTGCTGGGAAGCCCCCTCCAGACCCCAGAGGTCAGCTGATCTGGACTCTGTCCAGAGACCCCAGTGCTGTTTTACACTGGACCAGTTTGCCCTACCCTAGAGTCCCTTACCCCTAACCCCCTGACCCCTGACCCCTGACCCTCCTGCAGGGAGAGGGGGTTCTGTTGTCCCTAAATGGCGGAGGGGCAGCGGTCTCTTGCTCTCACCCTTCCTGCTGCAGATTGGGGTCACTGCTGTCCCCACTGCCTTCGTCAGGTCCCATGGCAACGGGCCAAGTCCCAGTGTCACCTTGTCTGGTTTTATCCAGAATTTTCTCTTTCGTTCTGATTATTTCCCCCTAAGCCCAGAGTAGTGATACCAGCTCACCAATGGAACAGCACAAAACAGAACCTCTCTCTCTCCCTCTCTCCCCCTACCTCTCCCTCAATCTCTGCTGCCCCGCCCTTCCTCTCTCTCTCTCCCTCTCTCCCCCTACCTCTCCCTCAATCTCTGCTGCCCCGCCCTTCCTCTCTCTCTCTCTCTCTCCCCCCTTCCTCTCTCCCTCTCTCTCTCACTCTCCCACCTCCCCTTCCCTCTCTCTCTCTCTCCCCCTCCCTCCCTCTCTCTCTCTCTCTCTCCCTCCCCCTCTCTCCCTCTCTCTCTCTCTCAGAGGGGGATCCGTTGTTCCGGCGGCTGTCGTCTCCTGCTCACCGTCGAGCCGTGGCTCTGGCCCTGCTGGGTGCCCAGTCCTCCCAGTCCTCGCAGGAGGACTCCTCCCTGGCGTCCCGCTCCCGCTCCGTGTCCCCCGTCAGGCAGAAGGACAAAGACTCGCTCCTCATTGGCCTGTCCACCGGCCTCTTCGATGCCAACAACCCTAAGGTTACCCTCTACCCAGTTCACACTGCGCACCACTCCTCACAGAACTCTATGGTATTTACACATGATCCACTCCTCACTAAACTCTGTGGTGTTTACACATGATCCCACTCCTCACTAAACTCTGTGGTGTTTACACATGATCCCACTCCTCACTAAACTCTGTGGTGTTTACACATGAACCCACTCCTCACTAAACTCTGTGGTGTTTACACATGATCCCACTCCTCACTAAACTCTGTGGCGTTTACACATTAATCCACTCCTCACTAAACTCTGTGGTGTTTATACATGATCCCACTCCTCACAGAACTCTATGGTATTTACACATGATCCACTCCTCACTAAACTCTGTGGTGTTTACACATGATCCCACTCCTCACTAAACTCTGTGGTGTTTACACATGAACCCACTCCTCACTAAACTCTGTGGTGTTTACACATGATCCCACTCCTCACTAAACTCTGTGGTGTTTACACATGATCCCACTCCTCACTAAACTCTGTGGTGTTTACACATAACCCCACTCCTCACAGAACTCTATGGTATTTACACATGATCCACTCCTTACTGAACTCTGTGGTGTTTATACATGATCCCACTCCTCACAGAACTATATGGTATTTACACATGATCCACTTCTCACTGAACTCTGTGGTGTTTACACATGATCCCACTCCTCACAGAACTCTATGGCATTTATACATGAGTCCACTCCTCACAGAACTCTATGGTATTTACACATGATCCCACTCCTCACAGAACTCTATGGTATTTACACATGATCCCACTCCTCACAGAACTCTGGTATTTACACATGATCCCACTCCTCACAGAACTCTATGGTATTTACACAGGATATCCTGTCTCCCTCTGTAGATGCTGAGGACGTGCTCTCTGCCGGACCTCAGCAGGCTGTTTCGGAGCGGTGATGATGGTGCTGCTGGTGAGGCGGGGGGGCCCAGCGCTGAGCAGCCCCCCAACCTGGAGCTGGAGGACCTGGAGCAGCCCAGTGGGGAGGAGCAGGAGGACAAGTGTGTGCCCCACCTGTTCACCTGTGACCTTTAAACTATGAGCCGCCTGCACCTTCCACTTCACATTGCTTTGTGTGTGCGTGCATGTGTGTGTGTGTGTGTGTGTGCAGTGCATATGAGGAGGCAGATGAAGATATGCAGGAGCTGAGGGCATCCATGGAACGCCTGCTTCAGGAGCCCAGTGAAGAGGAAGAAGAGGAGGAGGATGAGGAGGAGGAGGAAGAAGATGAAGAGGGGTCTAACGGCACGCCTCCAGAGGAGGAGGCTGGGGGACCCCTGGAGCCCGTCACCAATGGCCTGGAGGAGGCGGGGGAGGAGCCGAGCAGCGGGAGCGAACTCAACGAGGAGTGGCACTCAGGTGATGCAGTGTGACATCACTGTGATGTCATACGGCAGTCCCCATTGGTTGGCTAGGCCATTGATTGGTAATGTCTGTGTACTGTAATGTGGTAAAGAGGATCAGTTAGTAAAACGCTGCGTATTAATACCTGCGTGTTTGTGTACAGGCCCAACATCCAGTGCAAGTTCGATTGGTAGGGTCTGAGTGCTGTAAGGGCTACCTGCCTAATCTGCTGTAGTGATAATTATAGTCAGTAGGTGTTTGGTAGTGCCTGTGTATGTGCTCTATCTACACTGTAAGCCAAGTCTTTCTCTCTCTCACTTTCCCTCCCTCTCTCTGTCTGTACAGACGGCAGTGAGGAAGAGGAGGAGAGCGAGGCTGAGTATCAGGACAGTATCTTCAGTCGTCTGGAGGAGCTGCGCTTTCGGCTGGAGCAGGAGATGGGCTTTGAGAACTTCATCCAGGCCTACAACAAAATCAAGGTGTTTAGCACTGGTGTTTAGCATTTAGCGCTAGTGTTTAGCATTTAGCGCTGGTGTTTAGCATTTAGCGCTAGTGTTTAGCATTTAGCGCTAGTGTTTAGCATTTAGCGCTGGTGTTTAGCATTTAGCGCTAGTGTTTAGCATTTAGCGCTAGTGTTTAGCATTTAGCGCTGGTGTTTAGCATTTAGCGCTAGTGTTTAGCATTTAGCGCTGGTGTTTAGCATTTAGCACTGGTGTTTAGTTTTTAGCGCTGGTGTTTAGCTCAGGCTAAGGGGGGGTTTAGACTTGGGGGGGTTTAGTTTAGCCTCGGGAGGTTTCCACTGGCGGGGGTTTAGGTTGGGGGGTGTTTCGGCTGGGGGGGTTAGGCTGGGGTCTGCAGTGTACTGCGACGGGTGATTTAAAAATGTGTACTTGCATTTGATTTGTTCTGTGGTGCCGTCTGGTGATGAAGGCCATCCATGAAGATGAGGATGAGAACATCGACCTGGGCTCCAGTCTGGTGCACAACATCCTGGGCTCCCAACACCAGCACCTGTACCCCAAAATCCTGCACCTGGTGATGGCAGACGGAGTCTACCAAGAAGGTGAGTACCCCCAAAACCCTGTCCCCGGACCATCAGAGAGTACCCCCAAAACCCTGTCCCTGGACCATCAGAGAGTACCCCCAAAACCATATCCCCGGACCATCAGAGAGTACCCCCAAAACCCTGTCCCCGTACCATCAGAGAGTACTCCCAAAACCCTGTCCCCGTACCATCAGAGAGTACTCCCAAAACCCTGTCCCCGTACCATCAGAGAGTACTCCCAAAACCCTGTCCCCGGACCAACTAACCACTTACTAACCATTCCTAACAGCTGACTGTTACTAACTACTAGCCAACTAACCATGACAAACTATTGACTAACTAATCATTACTAAACACTTACTATTACTAACAACTAACTCTTACGAACAACCAACCACACGAGAGCCCTGTGTCCATGGAGCCTTGTTTTGTGAGAGATTCTGCAAGCCTGTGAGTCCCTCTGGGAAAGAGGGGCCAGAGAAAGAGAGAGCAGTAACCCTAACCTGCACCAGCCCCAAAGACCCGCAGAACCTCCGCTCCCTCCCACTGCAGTCAGGCTAGTTTCCACAAACTTAAGCAGCGTTTTCTGTATTAGGACGCCATTTTGGCTCTGCGTGGTACAAATTAGTGCTAAGTGATGTTAAACTGAGATGAATATCCAGTACTGCTTGATCGAACATGACTAATTATAAGGTCATTCAGAAGCAAAGCCTGTGTCCAGGTTGTTGAGGGTATTATAATAAGTAAAATTATATCATTTCTATGAGTTTAAAAATCTGAGTAAATTTCTCTCCCTTCCCTCTCTCTCTCTCTTTGTCCCTCCCTCTCTCTCTGTCTCTCTCTCTCTCAGACAATGATGAAGAGGAGTAACTCTTCCAGGTTGCTGGCAGCCCCTGACACTCTGCAAGCTGACTTATGTCTTCCCAGGATGCAATACGTGTGAGAGAAGAGGGCGAGGGAGGGGGTGTTTTTGGGGAGTGGGGGCACCAGTGATACTCACTCAGCACCGCGTTTACCAAGAGACGCCTCGTTCTAAATGATTTCACTCAAGACTGTTCTGTAGAGTCGAATGTTTCTTAACCAAAGTGTCATTCTGAATGTCATTCCATAGCTGTGTGTCTGTAGGCATCGTCTCTCTCTCTCTCTCACACACACACACACTTTCTCTCACATGCACATACATGCATACTCTCTCTCACGCACACACACACACACACTCTCACCCACACACACATACACACACACAGTCTCACACACACGCGCACACACACACACTGTCTCACACACACACACACAGTCTCGCACACACATATACACACACACACACTGTCTCACGTACACACACACTCACACACTGTCTCACATACACACACACACACACACACTGTCTCACACACACACACGCACACACACGCACACACACACACTGTCTCATACACACACACGCACACACACGCACACACACACACTGTCTCATACACACACACGCACACACACGCACACACACACACTGTCTCATACACACACACACACACACACTGTCTCACACACACACACGCACACACACGCACACACTCACACTGTCTCACACACACACACACTCACACACTGTCTCACGTACACACACACACACACACACTGTCTCACACACACACACGCACACACACACACTGTCTCACACACACACACACACACACACTCTCTCACACACACACACACTCACACACTGTCTCACGTACACACACACACACACACACTGTCTCACACACACACACGCACACACACACACTGTCTCACACACACACACGCACACACACACACTGTCACACACACACACACACACACACACACACACACACAGAGTGCAGGTGGGCGGGGCTTCCCTGGTGCGTGTCAGGGTCCAGCAGTCTTTCCCCGGCAGGGCGGAGCTCTGGGCCTCTGGCCACACCCAGCTGCTCATCAGGGATTCAGTATTCATTCCAAACGCAAAGCTTCCCCTCCTCCAGTGCTTCCATCATCATAGGCCACGCCCACACCCAGGCCACACCCACTCACTCCCTATATGCACTTTTTGATGAACAGAAAACACTTTTTGAAATACATTTTTTTCACTCTTTTTATCAGTTCATCCAGCGCTAGGACTGTGTGTGTGTGAAAGTGTGGGTGCCGGACCGCGTGTGCATGCGTGTGTGTGTGCCGATCTGCACTTAGGGTTTCTTGTCTTTGATAATAAAGCAGATATTATGTAACTTTGTATGTAAAAATAAATGCTCACCTTTCTTATTTCCTGCCTGTGGTTTGTTTTCTCCTGTGTTTTGTATTACACTGCACTATTACAGAATTACACTGCACTGTTACAGTATTACACTGCACTGTTACAGAATTACACTGCACTATTACTGTATTACACTGCACTGTTACAGTATTACACTGCACTGTTACAGAATTACACTGCACTATTACAGTATTACACTGCACTGTTACAGAATTACACTGCACTGTTACAGAATTACACTGCACTATTACTGTATTACACTGCACTGTTACAGTATTACACTGCACTGTTACAGAATTACACTGCACTATTACAGTATTACACTGCACTGTTACAGAATTACACTGCACTGTTACAGTATTACACTGCACAGTTACAGTATTACACATCCATTACATTACTGGCAATTAGCAGACGCTCTTACACAGAGAAACTTACACAATTTTTTGCACAGCATTTACATTGCATCCATTTATACAGCTGGATAGATACTGAAGCAATGCAGATTAAGTACGGCAGTGCCCCATCCAGGTAAAAAAAACTATGACCTTTAGGTTACAAGACCAGCACATCCCACCTGCTATATACACCACACGAGAATACCGCCAAACCCTTTGTGATTGGCAGCTGCTGAATTATCCAGTCGAAAGTATTCAAGCGTGTGTTTAGGCTACCTCCGATACGCAGCACCAGTATAAACTAGCTGGATGAATGATTATTTTTAAACATTTAAGCAGCAGTCCTCTGCTTATTAAAAATCAAGCAGGTGACCCATTATAAAAATCAGTTTAATTGTTGGGAAAAAAACATTGTCAGCGTTTTATTTGAGAGGGGCACGCAGGTAAACACTACGCTCTCACACCCTGCAAACCCGCCGCGTTTTCCGCGCTCCAAAAAGAATGAATTTGACGGAAATTGATAGGGCAGGTAAAGTGAGTCGGGCCAAGATAATGCTGAAAGGAAGACCTAGTTTTTCAGTCCCTGGAGGTCTGCGTTGGTTCATAATTAATCAGCTGCCTGTTTGAATTCCCAGAAGTCCGATGGGCGAGACGAAGCGAGACGCAGTTTCGCACCACACCAGCTGATAAAAGACGGAGCGGGCGGGGCAGAGGAGATGCTTGCACAGTGTCCTGTTCGTAGTGAGAGCTGCACACATACGCACACACACTCATACATGAGCAGGCACTCATACACATGCACACTAATACGCATACACACTCATACATGAGCACGCACTCATACACATGCACACTCATACGCATACACACAAACACACAGCATCTCTCACATGCACAGTGCCTCTCTCACACACAGTGTCTCTCACACACAAACAGCATCTCACACACACACAGAGCATCTCTCTCTCACACACAGTATCACGCACAGTGTCTCACACACACACAGTGTCTCACACAAAATGCGCTCTTACACACACAGTATCACACACACAGTCTCACACAGAACACGCTCTCTCACACACACAGTAACACACACAGTGCCTCTCTCACACACACACAGTACCGCATACACAGTGTCTCACACACACAGTATCTCACACAGAAGGTGCTCTCACACAAACAGCATCTAACAAACCCCCAGCATATACACAGCTGAGTGACTTGGATTAAGTTTTTATTCTGGTGTTTCTGTATTCCAGGGCGAGCCATAGATCCTTCCTCTACTGCCCCCTGCTGGGGTCATTTGAGAACATGTGCACACCCCCCCCCCCCCCCCCTTCAGAGTTTATGTGAATTTATGTTGACTGACAGGCATGATTTTTATTATTTAGCTCTGACTTATTGTACGCATCAGCCTACAGGCCTTTGGAGACCACCTGACTTGCTGTTCAGGAGATTTCTCTCTTTAAAAAAGAAGAAAAGAGGGATTACAGAGAGCAAGGCAGGTCTGGGCAGGGTGAGTCTGCTCAGATCACACTCTGGACCACAGAAGGGAAAAGCAAAAACTTGGCAAAAATCCTGTTAAAGGTGTAAAGGCGGTTTGGATGGCGGTCGGCTGGCTCCGCGTGTGGAGCTCCAGGTGTGCGGGGGGGCAGGTGACGCGTGACATCACATCTGCTGGCGCCGTGCTCACCTGCACGTCTACCTGCCGGCCTGTTTGTGCAGCGGGAGGGAGGCCGCGCCCCTCTGGCACCACGCCACGCTGGTGACCTTTGATCATCCAGGTGAGACGCAGGTGAACAGCCCAGAGGAGGGCGTGTCTGCCACAGGTCATGAGGGGGCCAGGGGGAGGAGTCAGGTATGTAAGTCACCCCACTTAAAAGGGTTCAAGCGCACAAGGTACAAATTAAACATGGGGGTAAACTGGGAGAATCTTATGTTTTGAGTGGAGTATCTGTGGTAGCTGTAGGATATAGGATACAGGTGGAGTGTATAAGGTACATATAGGATATGGGGTACAGGTGGAGTGTATGGGGTACCTGTAGGATATGGGGTACAGGTGAAATATGATGGTGAAGTGGGACATAGCAGTAAATGTCCAGTCTGATCCAGTCTGGGGCTCGTGCGGGGACGTGGAAGATCTATCCAACACCTCAACAGGTCTCCAAACGCAATGGAAGCTCAAAATGCCACATGACGTCACGTTTGGACTTTCCTCAGCGCTAGAATGGCGTTTAGTTCACAAGTATTTAGTTCGCAAGGACGTCATTTATTACAGTGTGTAGTACTGAGCAGTACAACGTGCTGGGTGGAACAGCATCAGCGTGTGAAAATAAAATATAATTAATGGAATCGGGCGGTGTTTTTAACTATAGCCATTTTAGTTTTTAACATTTAACTTGACACTTGAAACATCTGCTCATCAGGTGATCTCTATTGAGCATTTTGCTATTATTTTCAGTGACGTCGGATCTTTTTTTTCCAAGGTCTAGGTAATTTATCTACGTGGGACACAGTATTAGCTGCCTTCAGTTTACCTGGGTGTGTGTAACTAAATAAGATCACTATCGAAGCGGTGTAGCGTACTCCAGTCGACTGTTTTGTGTTGTCGCTGGAACAGCTAGGTAGAAGTGTCTCGACCGAGTCCTGTGCACTCAAAACACGCCATATCATTTGCCGAAGAAATGCCACAGTATTTGTTCAGATTGTGGTAGGGGGGTCTAGTCTGAACTTTAGTCTTCCTCCAAAAGCAAGTATATTTCCTCTTCCCCGTACACCCCCGGACCGGCCCCCGTTTACGGTTTAAAGGCGCACCGAAGTCGTCCGTTACAAACCCTCTGCCAAGTAGCCCAGCGCCGGGCTTCTTCAATGCGGGCGGGCACAGCAAACTAGCCTACAACTTCAAACAAATTTCAACTGGGAGCTCTATTTCGGGTGCAAAAACACCGCTACCGCTGTGTGTTAAGTTGAATAATTACAATTTTGAGAATACTGCGCATCCCATATATTTATTCAGCTGAGTTATGGCACATTCGTCGTAAAATGTGAACTGCATTAATGTATTTTGCATTATAGCACTGAGGGGGAGAGAGCCATTTGAGAAGGAAATCGGATATCTAAGATAGCCCACCCGACCAGCTAGCGTCGCCATACACACTGGGAGTGTCCCTTAAAATCAATTCAGCTCATCATGGCGCTGGAGCAGCGGTGCAGGGTCGCTCTTTCTTCTTCCAAATCCTGAGTTTATCTGAACAATTCCGGTTTTTAACCACTGTACTGGGTCGGGGATCCATCGACCTGGAAACGCAGAGCTTTCCTTCGTGTTAAACGGAGGGAAAGCAGCGTTCACAATTCACGGCTTTTCCTGAAACAAGGGGGGTTTGTGTGGATGTTATCCAGAGCACCAGCCAGCCTCGCGCAGTCTTTCTAAGTCCGGGAGAAATTGTTTGGTGAGACGAGGAGGGGGTGATCCAAGGGGCCCTACTTCGAGGTAAGATCGCAACTTGAACCAGTTGTGGTTACTTATAAAGTTAGTTGAAAGTGTGTGGTTAGAAAGTCACCTGATATATGAGTCTAGCTAGCAACCTAAAGAAAAAGATATATCACGAGAGTTTGTGTATGAGCTCAACTTTAAATCGTCACTTCAGTAGCAACTTGGCTAACCCTAACTAGCCTCCCAAAGGGATAGTTACCAACGCGTGAAACTAACGCGTGCTTTGCTCGGTCTGTTTGGGGAATTGGAAGCGTGTTTTTATTTAGCTGAACGGACATTAGCTGGTTTTCCGTGCTCTCCCAGTCGAGTTATAACGCTGGCACGAGCAAGCGAGCCTATAGCTGCACCAGGATGGGCTGTACGGCTGCTTCGCCGCAGTGCTGCGATTGGGATATTGTGTAGGCTTGAAAGGAAGCATCAGTGATAAAATATTTTAAATCCCAGAATCCCTAACGTTAGATGGTGCTAACGCTGTATTCAATGAACACTGTTCCGAAAAGCCCCCGATTTAGCCATGCGTCTGAAGGTTCGATTTTAGAGGTGAATTAACCAGGTTGTAGCTAAATCTAACTGAATTGAATGCATCACTATTTGTAAGGCGTGATGATACGTTTGAAAACACTAGGCTATTTTCTACTCAAGTAGTTTACAGTTAGCCAGCTAGTTACACAATTGTAACACCACAAAGTATCTTGATATACAGTAGCTACTTTAGCCAATGAAACAAAGCAATTTGCTACCCTCTACGCAAATGGTGGTTTGCTGTAGGCTAAATGCGTGTTAATGAGCGGGGTAAGGGAGTGTTTGTTGCTAACCGCTTTTGAGAGTCTGTTAATTGAGGGATTCATTTAGGATTGACACCAAATGTGCAGAGTAGCAGGAAACAGATGCGCCCAACGACGACCTCGGTAGCTAGTAAAAAAATTTAAAAAACAACATCGGTCAATGCCGCCCGTAACCGTATCTTATTTCTTTCTGTTTTACCCACGTGAAAGTATGTGTTTGCGTACTTGTTCTGTTACTATGTTGTGTAGTTAGGGTTTGCTTAGCCAGCCAGTGAACACTTGTTTCAAGCATTTTGTAACGAGAGCTGTGCGTCGCGCTAGTGTGAATAATGGGCTGGAACTGGGGAGCTGGGAACGATCTCTGTCCGAACGGAGAGAGAGGTCCGAAGCGAAGCGCGGAATGAGCGCGTCAAACGGGCTGTTTCCACATGCATTCTGACTCCACTGTGCACGCATATCAGGGGCGTGATCAGGGGAGATAACGCGGACTGCGGAATGCGACGCTATTGAACTTTGTAACATACCACGGATTTCTTACGGAACCGGGCTCCGAGGGCGCGCGGCAGCAGAATGAAATCGGCGCGTAATTAATCGCTAATGGCTGTGACAGGGCGGCGAGGTCAGGAGGTGATTCTCGCGAGCGGCGGCAGGCTGCCCCGTTCTAACTCTTCCCCCGTGCTGTGCAGACGCAGGTACCATGGCGATAGAGGGGACATGGACGTGACGTAATGGAGGGCCACAGCTGCCGCCGAACGGGAGACTGAGCTGCCAGGCCGGCGTTGGGCCCCGGCTGTCGGGGCGCGGGAGGACGGAGATGGACGAGGCGGCTCTGCTGGACCTGCTGGAGTGCCCCGTGTGTCTGGAGCGGCTGGACGCCTCGGCCAAGGTGTTGCCGTGCCAACACACCTTCTGCCGCCGGTGCCTGCAGGGCATCGTGACGTCGAGGGCGGAGCTCCGGTGCCCAGAGTGCCGGAGCCTGGTGGAGGCCGGCGTGGACGAGTTGCCTAGCAACATCCTGCTGGTGCGACTCCTGGACGGCATCAAGCAGAGGCCGCGGCGCCCCGGGGGGGGCGGGGCTGCGGGGGGTGCGGCGGCTAACGGCACGACCGCCATCGCCAGCAGGGGGCCTCGCGAGCAGGGCGTCCCAGGCCTGCCATTACAGAGGGTCCAGGCCAAGAGCACTCTGGTTAGGGTGAGTAAACATTATAGCCCTGTCCCACTGTACTGCTGGAACCAGGCTGGCTCATTATACCCCTGTCCCACTGTACTGCTGGAACCAGGCTGGCTCATTATAGCCCTTTCTCACTGTAGAGCTGGAACCAGGCTGGCTCATTATACCCCTGTCCCACTGTACTGCTGGAACCAGGCTGGCTCATTATACCCCTGTCCCACTGTACTGCTGGAACCAGGCTGGCTCATTATACCCCTGTCCCACTGTACTGCTGGAACCAGGCTGGCTCATTATACCCCTGTCCCACTGTACTGCTGGAACCAGGCTGGCTCATTATACCCCTGTCCCACTGTACTGCTGGAACCAGGCTGGCTCATTATACCCCTGTCCCACTGTAGAGCTGAACCAGGCTGGCTCATTATACCCCTTTCCCAATGTAGAGCTGAACCAGGCTGGCTCATTATAGCCCTTTCCCACTGTAGAGCTGGAACCAGGCTGGCTCATTATAGCCCTTTCCCACTGCAGAGCTGGAACCAGGCTGGCTCATTATAGCCCTTTCCCACTGTAGAGCTGGAACCAGGCTGGCTCATTATAGCCCTTTCCCACTGCAGAGCTGGAACCAGGCTGGCTCATTATAGCCCTTTCCCACTGCAGAGCTGGAACCAGGCTGGCTCATTATAGCCCTTTCCCACTGTAGAGCTGGAACCAGGGCGGGAATCAGGCAGTGCTTGTTTCAGGCTGTTGTCATGACTACTTTTTCTGTTTTGTCTTTGTTTTGTTCTGGTTTGCTGTGTTCACTGACGCTCTCTCGCGCTTGTTTGTTTTGTGTGTTTGGAAAGATACCTGTTGCAGTGATTTATGTTTTCCCCTGAGTTCGGTTGACGGGGGGAGCGTTCATTCCTGTGTTTGTGTTCTGGGAGAGTGTTCTGTGAGGACGTGGTGCTTCCTGTGTCAGTTTATCTCATTCATAATGTGCTCCAGTGGCTCTGCTCTGCTCAGGGCTGTTTTGTTCTCTTAAATTTTATTTAATCTGTTTCTGGGGGGGGGGGGGGGGGGTCTCAGGATTTGCTGTCGATTCTGAGGATCGGCTGAATGCTGGAATTTATACTCTGTGACTGGCTGTTTGAGGATACGCTGTGCTGTGAGTTAGCAGGGTGAAGCGGAGTTAGTCCTGTGTGCTGAATTAGCAGGGTGAAGCTGAGTTAGAGCTGTGTGCTGAATTAGCAGGGTGAAGCTGAGTTAGTGCTGTGTGCTGAATTAGCAGGGTGAAGCTGAGTTAGCACTGTGTGCTGAATTAGCAGGGTGAAGCTGAGTTAGCACTGTGTGGTGAATTAGTAGGGTGAAGCTGAGTTAGAGCTGTGTGCTGAATTTGCAGGGTGAAGCTGAGTTAGCACTGTGTGCTGAATTAGCAGAATGAAGCTGAGTTAGCGCTGTGTGCTGAATTAGCAGGGTGAAGCTGCATAGAACTGGGCAGCAGAGCGATTCAGGTGATTATATTGTTGCCATGGTGACCTGCTTAGGGGGGGTGACACATGGAATTCCTTTAGGGGAGGCAGAGGCTGAGACAGCTGGCTCTCGGGGAGGGATATTGTATTTTTGTTTTTCTGTGTCAGGAGGGGCGGGGCTTATGTTCTCTGGCGGTGGGCAGGTCTGAACTCGCTGCAGGTGTGACAGGCGCATTCTCAACCCTGCGGCCGTCTGCGCAGGTGTGACGGGCGCATTCTCAACCCTGCGGCCGTCTGCGCAGGTGTGACGGGCACATTCTCAACCCTGCGGCCGTCTGCGCAGGTGTGACGGGCGCATTCTCAACCCTGCGGCCGTCTGCGCAGGTGTGACGGGCACATTCTCAACCCTGCGGCCGTCTGCGCAGGTGTGACGGGCACATTGCGCAGGTAGGGCAGAGGGTCTGAAGGTGCCGTTTCATTGGTGGATAGTGTGACTGTTCTTACCCCCACCCCCACCCCGCTGGGACTTTGGGCGTCTCTGTGTGAAAATTCCCCCTGGGGGGGGCCATCTGTGGTGTGTGGGGGGTCTGGGGGCAGAGGGCACAGCTGTCACTCACGCTGGCCACCAGTGATGCTGAAGATAAAACAACGACAGCCTCTTCCTGTTTCCTTATTTATTTATTAGTTTATTTATTATTTTAATTTTAGAATGCCGGGCTAGGGATGGGTATCCGAAAATTGCCAAATGGTCACACAGTGTCACCCACCTCTGTTTATCAGAAGGGATGGGACTAGGGGAGGGGCTGAGGTGGTGATTGACGGGTGAAGGTGTCAAATGACCTAGGTGACTGTGAAGCATACCTCTGAGCAGTGCTGGGGGTGTGTGTGTGTGTGTGTGGCCTGTATTTGCACAGCACAGTGCACCTGCCTGGGGTTCCCTCCCTCTCTCTCCCCCTCTTTCTCCCTCTCTCTCTCTCTCTCTCCCTTTTCCCTTACTCTCCCTCTCTCTCTCTCTCCCTTACTCTTCCCCTTCCATACTCTCTCCCTCTCTCTCTACCTCTCTCTCTCCTGCTCACACTGGAAGGAGAGGGGCGTGGCTACTCCTGCGACAGACAGACAGGTGGGGGCATGGCTCTAGCTGGGACAGACAGACAGGCGGGGGCATGGCTCTAGCTGGGACAGACAGACGGGTGGGGGCATGGCTCTAGCTGGGACAGACAGACAGACAGGTGGGGGCATGGCTCTAGCTGGGACAGACAGACAGGCTGGTGGGGGCATGGCTCTAGCTGGGACAGACAGACAGGCTGGTGGGGGCATGGCTCTAGCTGGGACAGACAGACAGGCTGGTGGGGGCATGGCTCTAGCTGGGACAGACAGACAGAGAGGTGGGGGCATGGCTCTAGCTGGGACAGACAGACAGAGAGGTGGGGGCATGGCTCTAGCTGGGACAGACAGGCTGGTGGGGGCATGGCTCTAGCTGGGACAGACAGACAGACAGACAGGTGGGGGCATGGCTCTAGCTGGGATAGACAGACAGGCTGGTGGGGGCATGGCTCTAGCTGGGACAGACAGACAGGCTGGTGGGGGCATGGCTCTAGCTGGGACAGACAGACAGACAGACAGGCTGGTGGGGGCATGGCTCTAGCTGGGATAGACAGACAGGCTGGTGGGGGCATGGCTCTAGCTGGGACAGACAGAGAGGTGGGGGCATGGCTCTAGCTGGGACAGACAGACGGGATGGGCGTGTGGCCGGAGACTCGTAGGCAGGCGTGGGTGAGATGCGTGTCCTGTAATATTCCCCCATGCGTGGCTGAGCCTTTATTTCCACATGGCTGATTCATAATGAAAGGGGGAGCTCGCCACTGTCGCTGTGTCGGCTCTAAGATGGAGGAGGAGAGGTTATGGACTGGAAGTCCCAGTGCTTCTGTGCTGCTGGAGCTTCATTAGGAAGCCCTTTATATAAGAGAGAGCCAGAAGCAGAAAAGCACCCTGTGTCTGTGTGTGTATTAACAGCTGTGTGTGTGTGTGTGCGAGCGTGTGTGAGTGTGTGTGTGTGTGAGAGCACATGCAGGCTACCCCTAGGGTCCTTTATGAGAGGCTGTTTGTATGGCACTGAGGTTGTTTATGGCGGAAATGGATAACGGTGTTTAAAAAAAAAAAAAAATATATATATATATATATATATACCCACAATGCCCCTGTGCAGGCACGGCCTTGTGCTGTCCGTGCTGCCGCCAGCAGGGTGATGAATTTCAGCGCTGCTGAAAGCCTCGAGGGGGGGTTTGCGATGCGGGGCGGGCGATTCGTACCTGTGCTCGTTAAAACGCCCTCGTTAAAATCTCCAGGCCCCGCCTTCAGTAACATCTCTCTCCTGCAGCCTCTGTTCAGCTCCTGGCCCTTTAACACCCTCACAAACCTGGCGGCCGTGTGGGGTAGTGGTTAGGGTTAGCATGGCGGCCGTGTGAGTTAGTGGTTAGGGTTAGCTTGGCGGCCGTGTGGGGTAGTGGTTAGGGTTAGGGTTAGCCTGGGGGCCGTGTGGGGTAGTGGTTAGGGTTAGCTTGGTGGCCGTGCGGAGTAGTGGTTAGGGTTTGCCTGGCGGCCATGTGGGGTAGTGGTTAGGGTTAGCCTGGCGGCCGTGTGGGGTAGTGGTTAGGGTTAGCTTGGTGGCTGTGTGGGGTAGTGGTTAGGGTTAGGGTTAGCCTGGCGGCCGTGTGGGGTAGTGGTTAGGGTTAGCTTGGTAGCCGTGTGGAGTAGTGGTTAGGGTTAGCCTGGAGGCCGTGTGGGGTAGTGGTTAGGGTTAGGGTTAGCCTGGCGGCCGTGTGAGGTAGTGGTTAGGGTTAGCTTGGTGGCCGTGTGGGGTAGTGGTTAGGGTTAGGGTTAGCCTGGCAGCCGTGTGAGGTAGTGGTTAGGGTTAGCTTGGCGGCTGTGTGGGGTAGTGGTTAGGGTTAGCTTGGCGCCTGTGTGGGGTAGTGGTTAGGGTTAGCTTGGCGGCTGTGTGGGGTAGTGGTTAGGGTTAGGGTTAGCCTGACGGCCATGTGAGGTAGTGGTTAGGGTTAGCTTGGTGGCTGTGTGGGGTAGTGGTTAGGGTTAGGGTTAGCCTGGCGGCCGTGTGAGGTAGTGGTTAGGGTTAGCTTGGCGGGCGTGTGGGGTAGCGGTTAGGGTTAGCTTGGCGCCTGTGTGGGGTAGTGGTTAGGGTTAGCTTGGCGGCTGTGTGGGGTAGTGGTTAGGGTTAGGGTTAGCCTGACGGCCATGTGAGGTAGTGGTTAGGGTTAGCTTGGTGGCTGTGTGGGGTAGTGGTTAGGGTTAGCCTGGCGGCCGTGTGAGGTAGTGGTTAGGGTTAGCTTGGTGCCTGTGTGGGGTAGTGGTTGGGGTTAGGGTTAGCCTGGCGGCCGTGTGGGGTAGTGGTTACGGTTAGCCTGGCGGCCGTGTGGGGTAGTGGTTAGGGTTAGCTTGGCGGCTGTGTTCTTTGTTAAGGCGCTGAAAGTCCTCAGTGCATTTCGGCTGTATAAATGGATTGCTTGTTAAGGGTGTAATTAGTGTAAGTCTCTTTGACCCAGATCGTGTGATCAGTACCTGTAACTGTAATGTGTGCCTGTCTGTCTGGCGTGGTGTGTGTCACAGCGGGGAGTATGTGCAGTGCACACAGGCCATGCCTGATGAGAACACGACCACGTTTTTCCTTCTCCGTCCCCCCGTGGTTTTTTCATGAGGAGAGCCCGGCCACGCCATTCTGTCCCATTGGGGGGGGGGGGGGACCCTCTTCAAATGTGGTGGTGGGGAGGGGGGGTGCAGATAGTCTGCCCAACTGTGTGGTCGCTGTGCAGACCCTCCGGCTGTGCCCATGGCGATGTGGACGCGCCGTGCGCACAAATGCGCTCGTCTCCAGGGCAACCGTCGGGCCAACGCACACACTCAACTGAAGAAGGGGTCTCTGACAGCAGCTCTGCTCTTTTGGCTGGGTTCCTAAACTCTGGAGAGGAACTAGCCTGTTACTGCAGCGCAGGGCTGCGTTAGCCTGTTACTGTAGCGCAGGGCCGCGTTAGCCTGTTACTGTAGCGCAGGGCCGCGTTAGCCTGTTACTGTAGCGCAGGGCCGCGTTAGCCTGTTACTGTAGCGCAGGGCCGCGTTAGCCTGTTACTGTAGCGCAGGGCCGCGTTAGCCTGTTACTGTAGCGCAGGGCCGCGTTAGCCTGTTACTGTAGCGCAGGGCCGCGTTAGCCTGTTACTGTAGCGCAGGGCTGCGTTAGCCTGTTACTGTAGCGCAGGGCTGCGTTAGCCTGTTACTGTAGCGCAGGGCTGCGTTAGCCTGTTAGTGTAGCGCAGGGCTGCGTTAGCCTGTTACTCTAGCGCAGGGCTGCGTTAGCCTGTTACTGTAGAGCAGGGCTGCGTTAGCCTGTTACTGTAGGGCAGGGCTGCGTTAGCCTGTTACTCTAGCGCAGGGCTGCGTTAGCCTGTTACTGTAGCGCAGGGCTGCGTTAGCCTGTTACTGTAGGGCAGGGCTGCGTTAGCCTGTTACTGTAGCGCAGGGCTGCGTTAGCCTGTTACTGTAGAGCAGGGCTGCGTTAGCCTGTTGCTGTAGCGCAGGGCCGCGTTAGCCTGTTACTCTAGCACAGGGCCGCGTTAGCCTGTTACTGTAGCGCAGGGCCGCGTTAGCCTGTTACTGTAGCGCAGGGCCGCGTTAGCCTGTTACTGTAGCGCAGGGCTGCGTTAGCCTGTTACTGTAGCGCAGGGCTGCGTTAGCCTGTTACTGTAGCGCATGGCTGCGTTAGCCTGTTACTGTAGCGCAGGGCTGCGTTAGCCTGTTACTGTAGCGCAGGGCTGCGTTAGCCTGTTACTGTAGTGCAGGTGGAGGGGGCGGGGCTTTGTGAGCATGGCAGGGGGAGTGGGCGGAGCCAGCTGGCCCCTCTGAACCCCATCCTGCAGCCCTCTCTGTTGTCACCCAGAAGCAGCCTTTGTGGGGCTCTGAAGGGGCTCTTTCAGCTGTTTGGGGGGGGTGGGGGGTGTGCACATTTGAATGAGCCCTTTTCAGGGCGGGCCAGCTGGTAAGGGGGGGGCGGGGCTCTCTTCCTGAGGGCTGATGTGAATGACAAACGGGCTCATGAGCCTGCTGGTGTTCTTGGCTCAGCGCTGGCGCAGTGTTATAACCCTGACAGAACATTCCAGTCACGTTGTGAGAACGTTTGGTGTTACCTGGGCCAGTGGTTGGATCAGTGCTGCTGCTCTGGGTATGAGACAGGAACTGTCTGGTGAATTGGGAAAACATAGTCTGTGTTAAATGTTGATCAGTTTCAGATTATAACCCTCTCTCCCTCCACCCCCCCTCTCCCTCTCGCCCCCCTCCACCCCCCTCGCCCCCCTCCACCCCCCCCCCTCTCTGCAGGGTGTGCCCCAGCTGCCCTGTGCCAAGGCTCTGTACAACTATGATGGCAAAGAGCCCGGCGACCTCAAGTTCAGCAAAGGTGACATCATCATCCTGCGGCGGCAGGTGGACGAGAACTGGTACCACGGGGAGCTGGGCGGGGTCCACGGCTTCTTCCCCACCAACTTCGTGCAGATAATCAAACCCCTGCCCCAGCCGCCGCCCCAGTGCAAGGCGCTATACGACTTTGAGCTCAAGGACAAGGAGGCCGACAAGGACTGCCTCCCCTTCTCCAAGGTGAGAGACAGAGGGACGGCCGCAGTGTGCGGGTGGGCCAGCAGGGGGCGCTCTGCCCTGCCGTGGCCCGGCACACTTACGGGATGGCTATCCTGCAGGAGGGGACGTTGTTTGGATGAGTTGGGAGGGGGAGGGGGAGGGAGGGAGAGGGGGAGGGAGGGAGGGAGGGAGGCTCTGTGTGTTAACAGTCACACTAATGCTGATGTTAATATGATCCATCACAGCAGGACCAAAGTGCAATTAACAGATGAGAGCAGGACCCCTACAGGCCCCACACAGTCAGTGCTGGGGCGGGGGGGTAGCGTAACGCGCTCTGTGCCGGGGGGCGGGGGGGGAGGGTGAGGGGGGCTCTGACAGGGTTCCCCTTGCGGTGGGCCCTTGACAGGCGGGGAGGTTTCCATGGTAACGCTAGTGTCACTCCGATGAGGAGCTCTGTCTGCCCACGGTTCTGCTCAGAATAGCACCTCTTCCACCATTGTCACTCAGTCCCACAATGCCCTGCACCCTGACTACTGCTCCCACAATGCCCTGCACCCAGCCCTGCACCCTAACTACTGCTCCCACAATGCCCTGCACCCTGACTACCCAGTCAACTCTGTGTGTGTGTGTATCTGTCTGTCTCTCCAGGACGATATTCTGACGGTAATTCGCCGGGTTGATGAGAACTGGGCAGAGGGCATGCTGGGAGATAAGATCGGGATCTTCCCCATTTCCTATGTGGAGGTAGGTGGAGCTAGCAGACGGGATCATGGGGAACGATGGCTGTTTCCTCACTAGCGTGCTTCTCGCTGTATAAAACCTCGCTTCTATAGCGCTTCACTGGTAATGGGGGAAGCTGCTGGTCTGGAGCGTGTCACTTCTGAATTTCCCCTCAAATTTACCTGTGAGAGCTTCACACCCTGCTTAAGGCTACCAGCCACAGGGAGAATACTGCGTATGACACTAATCCTGTGAGCCGGCCTTTCCTGTGCTGTAACACGGTGGCCGCCTCCCCTCTCTGAACCCCCCCAAGCACAGGCTAGAGAAAGCAGTTCATTAACACGCTCACCCCCACCCCACCGCCCTTCCCCAAAAATAAAACTGCACAGACTGTGACCCCCCAGCTTCAGGGCTGGGGAGGCGTTGTGTTACACCCTCTGCATCACGCCCTCCCCCCCCATTATAAGCCTTCATGATGAGTAATATCCTCATTAATACAGCTCATTATTAATCAATTAATAGAACACAGTGTCAGTCCATTAATTCAGCACAATAATCTGTTAATATTCTCATTAATGCTGCGCAATAATTGCATATTGACAATATTCTCCCTCCCTCCCTCCCTCTCTCTCTCCCCCTCCCTCTCCCCCCCCCCCCCCCCCCCCCCCCCCCTCCTTCTCCCCCCCGTAGTTTAACTGGGCAGCGCAGCAGCTGATTGAGCAGGATAAGGGCAGTGAGGGGGGTGAGGGGGCGGGTGAGGGGGCGTCGGGGAGCGGGAAGGCGGGGGAGGGGAAGAGGAACACTAAGAAGCGGCACTCCTTCACCTCTCTGAGCATGTCGGGCAAGGCCTCGCTGGCCCCGCCCCAACGCCACAGCATGGAGATCAGCGGCCCCGTGCTGCTCAGCTCCAGCAACCCCACCGCTGCCGCACGCATCGGGGGCCTGAGCGGGGGCCTGTCCTGCAGCGCGCCATCGCAGGTAACGCGTTACACGCCGCACACTGTACCACACACCGCACCCTCACAGGTAACACGCTACAAACCGCACACTGTACCGCACACCGCACCCTCACAGGTAACACGCTACACACCGCACACTGTACCGCATACCGCACCCTCACAGGTAACGCGCTACACACCGCACACTGTACCACACACCGCACCCTCACAGGTAACACGCTACACACCGCACACTGTACCGCACACCGCACCCTCACAGGTAACGCGCTACACACCGCACACCGCGCCATCGCAGGTAAGGTGCTACACACCGCACACCGCGCCATCGCAGGTAAGGTGCTACACACCGCACACCGTACGGCACACCGCACCCTCACAGGTAACACGTTACACACTGCGCCATCGCAGGTAACGCGTTACACACCGCACACCGCACCCTCACAGGTAACGCGTTACACACCGCACCCTCACAGGTAACGCGCTACACACCGCACACACTGAAGCATGTCCTCGCAGAGTCCGAACGCGGCGGCCATCTTGTGTGTGCTTTGACTGGCCTGTGTCTGACTGGTCTCTCCGCCTCTCTCAGGTTCATA
>NC_049204.1:67314443-67346943 GCF_013347855.1 Anguilla anguilla
TGCGGTTGTGTGTGGTCCTGACCGTGTGCGGTTGTGTGTGGTCCTGCAGGTACAGGGTGGTGGTGTCCTACCCCCCGCAGAGCGAGGCAGAGCTGGAACTGAAGGAGGGCGACATCGTGTTTGTGCACAAGAAGAGAGAGGACGGCTGGTTTAAAGGGACACTGCAGAGAAACGGCAGGACCGGCCTGTTCCCTGGGAGCTTCGTACTGAGCATATAACACACTAACACACACCATCACACACACTGTAACACACTCTGTAACACACACCATCACACACACTGTAACACACACCGTCACACACACACTGTAACACACACCGTCACACACACACTGTAACACACACCGTCACACACACACTGTAACACACACACCGTCACACACACCCTGTAACACTCACCGTCACACACACTGTAACACAACCTGTAACACACACCGTCACACACACACTGTAACACTCACTGTAACACACCGTAACACACACACTGTAAGACACACCGTCACACACTTGGACACACTCCCTAACACACACTGTAACACTCACTGTAACACACACCGTAACACACACACTGTAACACACACCGTCACACACACACTGTAACACACACCGCAACACACACTCCGTAACACACTGTAACACACACCGTAACTCACTCCGTAACACATACTGTAACACACATCATACAAAGAGTGTGTTACAATGTGTTAACACCATACACACACTGTAACACTATACACACACTAACACACTATACACGCACCGTCAAGCACACACATTGTTACACACTATACACACACCGTAACACACATACTGCAACACACTATATACACACACACACTACTAATGCTATGAATAGACAGCAGAATGGGGCGCAGTACAGTAGTTTTTCATTTAATTTCTTTTTTCAAATATTTTATTTGAGGTCTGTAACATTTGACGTGTTAATTGTGTGCCTTTTAATGTTTCCCACTTTACTGTATATAAGCAAAATGCCTTCGAAGAATCAATGAGTCACAGATCAAGCAAGACAAACTGTTTATAGCAATAGTGATTTTTATAAATCTAACTTATTTTCATGTTTTGCCTTAGGTTTAAAAAAGGGTCAATTTAGTTAATATAGTGAGAGCTGTAGGGCATTGCTGCTTAACTCTGATCCTTTAGGGCCACAATGTCTGCAGGGCTACTCTACCCTGGTCCTGGGGGCCACAGTGTCTATAGGGCTAATCTACCCTGGTCCTGGGGGCCACAGTGTTTGTAGGGCTACTCTACTCTGGTCCTGGGGGCCACAGTGTCTATAGGGCTACTCTACCCTGGTCCTGGGGGCCACAGTGTCTGCAGGGCTACTCTGCCCTGGTCCTGGGGGCCACAGTGTCTGCAGGGCTACTCTGCCCTGGTCCTGGGGGCCACAGTGTCTGCAGGGCTACTCTACCCTGGTCCTGGGGGCCACAGTGTCTGCAGGGCTACTCTACCCTGGTCCTGGGGGCCACAGTGTCTGCAGGGCTACTCTACCCTGGTCCTGGGGGCCACAGTGTCTGCAGGGCTACTCTACCCTGGTCCTGGGGGCCACAGTGTCTGCAGGGCTACTCTACCCTGGTCCTGGGGGCCACAGTGTCTGCAGGGCTACTCTACCCTGGTCCTGGGGGCCACAGTGTCTGCAGGGCTACTCTACCCTGGTCCTGGGGGCCACAGTGTCTGCAGGGCTACTCTACCCTGGTCCTGGGGGCCACAGTGTCTGCAGGGCTACTCTACCCTGGTCCTGGGGGCCACAGTACCTGCAGGAGAAACGGATCCTGCACAGCGCTTCAGTCTTCACCGACCCTGGATCAGTCAGAGAGGCTGTAGCTGATGTGGTTAGGGTTGGGATCAGTCAGAGAGGCTGTAGCTGGTGTGGTTAGGGTTGGGATCAGGTCCCATGGCCGGTGGAGCAAAGCACTGTGGGATGGCCTCGCTGTTAATTTATTAGGTGAACAGATAGTGGTTTTATTATTTTTTTAATCAATGAAAGTACACTCCATTAGATCAAAGTTACTAATACTCCTGTATGTATAATTACCTATGAAATTGGTTGCTAGGTGGCCAAACCTGCAGCTGCTCATTCAGTTCCACTCTCATGGAGCAACACCTCTGTGCTCAGAGCAGTTCTGGCCCTTAAAGTATATATATATTAATATATTCATATTTATGTTCTCATGATTTCTACAGAAGCAGTCGTTCTGACGGGACGGGAGTTTAATCGGGTGTTTGAGGGGGGGGATCCTGCTGAGCCTCCCCCTCCAGGGACGAGGGATGGGGCCAATCAGAGCGGCGCAGGGACGAGGGGCGGGGCCAATCACAGAGGCGCAGGGACGAGGGGAGGGGCCAATCAGAACGGTGCAGGGACGAGGGGCGGGGCCAATCAGAACGGTGCAGGGACGAGGGGCGGGGCCAATCAGAATGGCGCAGGGACGAGGGGCGGGGCCAATCAGAACGGTGCAGGGACGAGGGGTGGGGCCAATCAGAACGCTCATGTCCACATGCTTCTCTTACAGCTTTTACGCGTCTCGTTTGTTTCTCGTTTTAAACTCTGAAACACAGGCTGTTTATTTGTATTTTTATTCCTGTGTTAGTGTGGTGGTCGGTGGATTCTGCTGTACACAGACTCAGTGATTTGTGTCATGTGACTGTTAAGTAGACTTGAATATGATGACTGGTAGCTGGGTGACACTGGGTACCGTTTGTTTTGTAATTGTTTAAAGCACAATAAATCCGAGGGGGGGCGGGGGGCAGCTGCCCCCCCACCTGTGAACTGACCATTTGTAAATTTAACTGAGCTGTTGGGCTGCTGGTCTGGGGTTGACATTGACAGGTTTGCACCGTTAGACCTTGTGTTTGAGTTGAGATTATTATTATGTCATTAAGTAGTTCACTCAGCAAACAGTTGAGTTGCCGCTTACTGCTGAATTGAAAACACTGCCTGGATATTAAGTGCCAAACACTTGCTTTGAAAAGCCCATCATTAATGGTTTGGGGGGTTCAGCTGGTTTTGGGTTTTTGCGTTTTGCTGTGGATGTACTCCTCAGATGTAAAGATGTGTGTACTGGTGTGTGTTTCAGAAACATGGGGATCCACTCTATGGCTGATGTATGTGATGAAGGTGTTTGCTGTTTTTGGGTGTGGGCTGGAAGGGGGGGGGGGGTGTGGGGGGTGGGCTCCAGCATGTGGTTTTTGTCCCTTGTCTTCGGGAGTGTGGGTGGTAACCATGACGACCTTCCCCCAGGTTAATGGCACAGGGTGCATGCACTGTCTTTGGGTTGGTTACTGCTGTTGCTGTTTTCAACCTTTGACCACGCCCTGATGCAGCTCTGCACAATGCTGTCTATCTGTCCGTGAGTCTCCCTGCCTCTTACCTGTAACCATGGTTACTTTACACGCTACATGTGAGGGTTGTCAATTTACCTTTTATTGCTGTCGATGCCAGGCTGTAAAGCACAGGATCACACGTGCACACACAACAGGCTGTAAAGCACAGGATCACATGTGCACACACAATCGTGATGTTCGCTGCTGGCTCATGCTCTTATTTTGGAAAACAAACCTGCGTTTGTTTTATTGTTCTGTAATGCCCTGCCTTGGTAGAACACAAGGGGGCGCTAGTGTTCTCTTAACATGTGCGCCTTTGCCAAGTCAACTTGATTTTTTAAATTTCTTTATTATTCTTTTTACATAGATTTAATAGATGTTCTACAGTTAGCTCTGCTACGAAAATGCTGGCATCCTCTAGATGTTTGACACAATTTATGTGCAAAACATTGTAAAGCATTGGAAGAGATAGCACATTTTGTAACATTAATGATAATTATGATAATAAAAGCGAATGGTTTCCACATTTGTATCCAGTTTTTTTGCTTGTAATGTAATTTCATGTCTGTTTTTGGGAAAGCACAAGTGTAACAGAAATGAGTTCGAAAATAAGGAAACGCAGCCTGTGGGTGTCTGAACGAACAAGCAGGCTGTTCAATCTCTCCCTCCTTTTCCCCTCTCACCTCTCCCTCCCCTTTCCCCCCTCTCACCTCCCCCTCCCTTTCCCTCCCTCCCCATTTCCAGTTCCATTACTGCATTCATGTTCCCAAAGATAACCCAAAATCATGTTGAAACAGGATTAAATAATAAGGTAACAATTTAACGCAAAGGAACAGGATGTCAAATTGGAAAGAAATTGTGTAAAATACAAACTGAAATAAAATGTAGTGTTTCCTGGTTAAAAGCTTTTCTTGGCTAAAGAAATAGGAGAAAATATGATTAACATTGTTCTGTACTGAAAAAAAAAAAAAAGGTGCTCCTTCACAATCTGTGGTTTGTAGGGTGGAATAATGCTGCTGGCGGGACAAACCCAGTCCAAACTCGGATTACCACAGACAGACGGCCCTGTATCCCCCAGTTTAAAAACACAGAGCTCGTCCCAGATTATCCCTTACATACGTGTGCCTTTTCAGGGTGGTTTGGGATTACACATAATCCTGCAGTCTCCGTATTTCTACAGCGGCTAGGGGTTGACTGCCCTTAGCAGCCCATAAATTATATTTATTTATTTATTTATTTATTTATTTATTTAAATTAATCAAGCGGATTTTCTTTCAAATAAAAGCCAATCTAAGATGTTGGTAATCAGTCTTTTTTCTAGGATCTGTATTTTTGTTTTGAGTAGGGCTAACATCAGATTGAATAATTTTGTTTTTCCTCTCATTTTCAATATGAATATTAATAATCGATACCGGAGTTCTGCTTCTTTGAAAGATTACAGGGCACTATGGGTTTTACTGCGCTGAGGCTTCGTTGTGATTCATCTTCAAAGACACCGCTGTTCGAAACGCTTCCCGCGCAATATTTCCTTGGAAATCTCGCGCTCGTGCGCTCCTCCTTTGATCCACGCAGTATGAACTCCCGGCAGCGGCGTCGGATCCTGTTGCCATGACGACTCTCTTAAACTTGCCCAAAAGGAACAAAGCCTCCGAGCGGTGTCAGCACGCGGAACCGAATACATTAAGTTGCCGAAGTCACATGGCAGGGTCTCGTGTCTCAGTAGGCTACAGACACAAATCAAAAATAAAATTGCATAAATTAATATTTGCTCATCATTGCACCATTGTTTGTATTGATAACATAAGCTGTTTATCACTGGTATAATAGTCTCAAAGAAGAAGAAAAAAATCACCAGTTCTGAAAACGTGACGACGGAAAACCAACGCTTACAGTATCTAATAATCAACGCGTGTCATCGAGGTGTGAGAATACTACGACATATTAGCATATGAGGCGTAGAAACGAGACCCAGACAGACCCACGGGACAGGACAGCGGGCAGCGTGGCGTGTCTATCGGCCCGTGCACTGGCTACCATCTGCTTAAGGATTCAGCCGTGGGGGGCAGAATTATTTCAGCGCTGCGCAGCACCCGTAAAGAACAAAGAAAACAGCGTCATCAGTGCCATTTTTTTCTTAATTCGTTTAAAATGTCTTTAAATAATACATTTCCGCACAAGACAGAAGATATTACCAGTAGTAAGGAAAGCGTGGATGGAGGCTGCACAGAATTGTAAGACAAAAATCAAGTGGAGTAAAAGAAGGCACAATCCGTTTAGTTACAGATTTGCACTTGAAAGGACCGACAAGTTAAACGATGCCAGTAGCCTATCTGGGCACCAGATTAAGTTTCATCCACATGAGTAGTTAAATAATATATATTTTTTAATTTAAAAAAAAATCGTTAGGACAATTGCGCAGTCTGTCGCATTTGAAAGAGCAGCCCTACGCACTCCTTCACTTTCTGAAAGTTGGCCTGTTGTGTTCAGTTATCTGAAGCGACACTCGTGCCCTGCTATCTGCGAATCTCGGGCGCCGCCCCGTGGTTCAATGCTGAACTACACAACATAAACAGTGATGGCGGTCGTGCACTTGGACTAGCTTACAGGTACTTTCTTTTGAGAACGTAGTGGGTACCATCTAAGAAATTTTACACTGCATAACGACCGCTGAATAACCATGATATGTTTGTTTAATTGTGGCAGGAAATGCGGGTTCAATTCTTTGACTTGCTCATTTAAACCTGGTCCGCGGTTGTGAATAACGTTGACGATATAACTTTAGCAAGCTGGCTAACTATTGATACAAATAGCTAACCTAGCGAATCAAGATATGCTACTGTCGTATTAGCGTGTGTAAACTATTGGGTTTTGTTTTTCGAGAGAAACTAGCGAAAAGTATTATGTTAACTAGCACAGCTAAAATTACATCTAAATTGCAGCTATCTAACGTGAGCTAACAGAACAACAGGACAGACTGAAAGCAAACGCATAGCATTATCGCGATAACTACCCGAAGAACAAATACCCGGTATACTGGTGTCTTGCAGCCTACTTGTATATACTGCAACAGTAAAAAATGTAGTGAAAATATATCCTCTGAAGTTCTACAGTCCAGTCCAGTATTCATTTGCGGAAAAACAACATTAACTGGATTGGGTTTGTGGCGCGTGGTTGTGTTTGATGACCCCAAGATATCAGCCAATCCGTAAAGCCCAGCGGATCTGCGCAGAATATGGGCGTGCCCTCCGCCATGTTGCGCGGGTTACTTTTACTGTAGTGTAGTCTTTCCTGAGCTTCACCAAATAAGTAAGACCACTCCACTGCAGGGACATTCTGTGTGTGTGTGTGTGTGTGTGTGTGTGTGTGTGTGTGTGTGTGGAGTAAGACCACTCCACTGCAGGGACATTCTCTGTGTGTGTGTGTTTGTGTGTGTGTGTGTGTGTGGAGTAAGACCACCCCACTGCAGGGACATTCTGTGTGTGTGTGTGTGTGGAGTAAGACCACCCCATTGCAGGGACATTCTGTGTGTGTGTGTGGAGTAAGACCACTCCACTGCAGGGACATTCTCTGTGTGTGTGTTTGTGTGTGTGTGTGTGTGGAGTAAGACCACCCCACTGCAGGGACATTGTGTGTGTGTGTGTGTGTGGAGTAAGACCACCCCACTGCAGGGACATTCTGTGTGTGTGTGTGTGTGTGTGTGTGTGGAGTAAGACCACCCCACTGCAGGGACATTCTCTCTGTTTCCAGGTTGGGGCTGTGATGTCAGAGCTGGCCGTGGTGTTTGGGGGCTCGCGCGGGATTGGCCGAGCTGTGTCACAGCTGCTGGCTGCTCGAGGTCACAGGGTTGCCGTGGTTTCCAGACACCTGGAAGCTGCACAAGCTGCTGTGGCAACGCTGGCCGGAGGTACCACACCCACCACGCCGCACCATTAAGCCACGCCCACACAACACCGCACATCGCCGTTAAGCCCCGCCCACACCACACCTGCAGCCGCCGCTCCACTGAGCAGGCCTGGGGGGCCCCGCTGAGCAGGCCTGGGGGGCTCTCTGAGCAGGCCTGGGGGGCCCCGCTGAGCAGGCCTGGGGGGCTCCGCTGAGCAGGCCTGGGGGGCCACTGAGCAGGCCTGGGGGGCTCTCTGAGCAGGCCTGGGGGGGCTCACTGAGCAGGCCTGGGGGGCCACTGAACAGGCCTGGGGGGCGGCTCCCTTCCTCTCTGCCGTTTCAGGCCGTGAGCTGAAAGAGGCCTTCAGCTGGGAGAGGTTCTGCAGGGCTTTATCTGTGAACGTCTTTGGAATCCACTGGTCTGAAATGGAGTATTCGCCACCCCTGCCTCTGTGTCTGTCCATCTCCTGACCACAGTACAGGAGTACGGAGGAGGACTGAGGGGGTCAGGGGTCATGGGTTAGGGGGTCAGAGGGTTAGGAGTTTGGGGGTGGGGGTCAGAGGGGTTAGGAGTTTGGAGGTGGGGGTTTTTGGGGTTCACGCTGTGGGACTCTGGCCCCCAGGGGAGCACCTGGCTCTGGGCTGTGATGTCTCCAGGGAGCAGGAGGTGCAGGAAGCCTTCCAGAGCATACAGAAAACCTGCGGAAACCTCCGCTACCTGGTCAACGCTGCAGGTGTCAACAGGTGTGTGCGTGTGTGTGTGTGTGTGTGCATGTGCGTCCGTGTGCATGTGCATCCGTGTGTGTGTGCATGCGTGTGTGTGCGTGTGTGTGTGTACGTGCGAGACGAAAATTAAAATATAACAGGTTTTATAAAAATCATGATGATCACGTTGGAGAGGCAATAGAGTTTGATTGATCTGTGCATACATGCATATATATATATATATATGTGTGTGTGTTTGGTGTATGTGTCCCCCTCCCTCCCCCCTCCCCCCCCCTCTCAGGGATGGGCTCTTGTTGAGAGCAGCGCAGGGGGACATGGTGTCTGTGCTCCACACCAACCTGCTGGGGACCATGCTCACCTGCCGAGCAGCGCTTCGGAGCATGCTCCACAAACAGGGCGGGGCCATCGTCAACATAGGTCAGCACTCATCCTGTTACCGTGGATACACGCGCACAAACAGGGCGGGGCCATCGTCAACATAGGTCAGCACTCATCCTGTTACCGTGGATACACGCGCACAAACAGGGCGGGGCCATCGTCAACATAGGTCAGCACTCATCCTGTTACCGTGGATACACGCGCACAAACAGGGCGGGGCCATCGTCAACGTAGGTCAGCACTCATGCTGTGACTGAGGGTACATGTGCATAGACACACGCATGTAAATGTACCCTCACACACATACACTCACTCAGTCTTTTGCACAAACACACGTACACAAGTGCATACACACACCCACACACAGACACACACTCATATTTTTGGGTGGGAAGTGTCAGTGTTGTTTTACAGAGTTACAGCGGCTGAAAGGCGCTGCAGTACAACAAATGGCCAGGAGGTGGCAGTGGAGGTGTAGCGGTTCGTTTTTAGGGAATACGCCACGGTCAGCTGAGATCTCCGTGGTTTCCTGCGTTCCAGTTTCTCCAGACAGGAAACCAGAATGTTCCGTTCTGCTGTTGGTCGTGTCGTTATGACACTGCTGTTCCCTCTCCTGCCCTTATATGGGCATTAAGCTCCATCTCAGTGTCCTGTAGGCCAGAGGGAGAGAACCCATGTAGGGTCTGTGCTGTGGGCCTGTCTGTGCTATGTGTAGGGTCTGTGCTGAGGGTGTCTGTGCTGTGTGCGGGGTCTGTACTGAGGGTGTCTGTGCTGTGTGTAGGGTCTGTACTGAGGGTGTCTGTGCTGTGTGTAGGTTCTGTACTGAGGGTGTCTGTGGTGATTGCAGGGTCTGCTGAGGGTGTCTATACTGTGTGCTGGGTCTGTACTGAGGGTGTCTGTGCTATGTGTAGGGTCTGTGTTGTGGGCCTGTCTGTGCTGTGGGTGTCTGGGCTGTGTGCAGGGTCTGTGCTGTGGGTGTGTCTGTGGTGAGGGTGTATTGGTGCTGAGGGTGTGTCTTTTCTGTAGGGTGTGTGTGTTCTGTAGGATGTGTCTGTGCTGAGGGTGTCTGTTCTGTGTGCAGGGTCGGTTGTAGGGCAGAAGGGGCATGCAGGGCAGTGTGTCTACAGCGCCTCTAAGGCAGGGCTGGAGGGCTTCACCCGCTCGCTCGCCAGAGAAGTGGCATCGCGCCGCATCCGCGTCAACCTGCTGGCTCCAGGTAGGGGACCCGACTTCTCCCCAAAATGTGTCTCCCCAAAGTCTGTGCATCTCTGTGATTCTCTGTGTTACTCTGTGTGTCCCTGTGCATCTCTGTGATTCTCTGTGCTACTCTGTGTCCCTGTGCATCTCTGTGATTCTCTGTGCATCTGTTATTCTCTGTGCTACTCTGTGTCCCTGTGCATCTCTGTGATTCTCTGTGCATCTGTTATTCTCTGTGCTACTCTGTGTGTCCCTGTGCATCTCTCTGATTCTCTGCGTGTCTCTGTGCATCTCTGTGTGTCCCTGTGCATCTCTCTGATTCTCTGTGCATCTGCATTTTCTCTCCGTCCCTCCCACAGGTTATATCCGCACAGACATGACGGCGGGGCTGAAGGAGGCGGAGCTTGTTCGGGGCGTCCCGCTGGGCAGATTCGGCGAGCCGGAGGAGGTGGCACAGGCGGTGCTCTTCCTCCTGGAGACGCCCTACGTGACAGGGCAGGTGCTGCTGGTGGACGGAGGGCTGCAATTGGCCATGTAGAGCTCCCCCCTCCCGTGGGAGTGCCGGCTGATTGGGGGGATTACAGTGGAGACTGAGGGATTATGGGAGTGGCAACACCGGCCCAGAGGAACATGCTGTGACTGGGCCTTTATAACGAATAAATACCCGCTCTTCTGGAGGTGAAGCTGCTGTGGAATGCTTGGCTCTGGTGTTGTGATAAAGGGTCCTTAGTGTTCAGGTTTTGGTGTTCAGTCAGCTTTAATAAACAGTTTGAGGTCTTGTGCTCCTGCTGTGTTCTAGAGGAGGTTCAGTGAAAGAAAAAGCGTTCATGCTCTCTGCACAACATTACTACTGAGTTCAGCACTTTGCCCTACCCTCGCTGTGACATCACAATCACTGCTGTGTTTTTACTGTGACAACACAATCACTATGTCATGCCCTCACTATGACAGTCAGTCTAATGTCTGTACCTTCATTATGACATTAAAATGTGTAACTGTCTAAGACTGTTCTGTGTCTCCGTGTTTATGTTCTTTCTCATATTTGATACAGGCTGTGATTTAGGCGTTTCCGGGTTCCTCCAGATGGAGTTTGAGGGCGGGGCTGAACAGCTGGTAGAGAATGTGTGGTGTCTGAGGCCTATGGGCTGTACTGCGATAATCCTGTTTTGTGGAATCCAGCACCATTACATTCTAAAAGGTGTAATGCGGAAATGGCTGAACACAGCAAAAAATATCTTCAATTTTGATGAAAAAAGCTGAAATATTTTTGAAGCGCTGGTCACCAGGGATATTAGCAATGGTGAAATGGAAAATAAAAAAATTTATATACATTTTTCACAGGATAATGATGTGTAAAATGGCTGAAAATAGGGCTTAATGAGTTCATGAAATTTTTTTTTTAATTTAAGCAGCTGTTCTGACAGAGAAGTGCCTACTAGGATAGAAAAAAAGGTGTAACAAAAATCTAAAAGCATATTTTTTTTAAATCAACAATTATATTTTTCATTTGTGTATTACCTCATTTAGCACCACTTTTAGGGCCGTCTGTTACTATTAAACTGATAATGGGGGATTTCCCTCCCTTATACACTGGCTCTGCCCCCCCCCCCCCCCCCCCCCTTTTATTTGACGGGGGCAGTGCGTCGTGTTGGGGCAGGTTTAATGGGTACGTGAGTGTTTCAGGGCATTAGGTGTCAGTGGCGGGAGATGAACATCAGTACCCCATTCAGCAGCCATCAGTCATCCAGAGACTCCTTTTATTACGGTAATTAAAACCTTAAAATCATTAGCAGTCCATACACAGGCACAGTCAGTGGCGTATGAAGGCGTGATAATAAAATGTGAAAATAAGTGACCGTATTTGGCTGGACCATGTTGCTCGGTAACAGACAGAAGGGAGACGGTGGTTAACAGATTAGCAGAAGCTGTGTTAAACTGGTATGTAAAAAAATACATGAACTTAATGACATACATGATTTGTGAGCAAAGATATAACTGTTGGTTAAGTACTAAGTGACTGATGAGCGTTGTACTCCTTTAGGTCATGCTAATGTTGGGGTCTCCATAGTACCAAAGAATACAGCAAGTGCACAGATAATCATCATCATAATAATAATAATAATAATAAACATGCCAGTTTGATCTGTCATGGCATTATATAACTGATACTGGTAGGCATCATATTTGAAATAGACCAGCTTAAAATGTTTGAAAAAAGAGATGAAGGGAAAGGCTTAACTAAGATAGTTTCTGGAAAGTTATCAACAAAGGCAGGAGAATAAAATATAAATTACATATATGCTGTGCTAAACTGTGTTTCTCTCATACAAAAATAAAGGGCCCCCATTCCACAGAGTGGGGTACACTCACACAAGAACCCGCCCATTCCACAGAGTGGGGTATACCCACAAAAACTCCCCATTCCACAGAGTGGGGTATACCCACAAAAACTCCCCATTCCACAGAGTGGGGTATACCCACAAAAACTCCCCATTCCACAGAGTGGGGTATACCCACACAAGAACCCTTGAAACGATATTTCGTATCTGACCTCAGTCTAAGGAATAAAACATCAGAACAAGGTTATGGTTGGCGTAATCTTCATCATCGTCCTCCTCTGTGGGCAGTCCCTCCACAGCATGCTCATTTCTCCTGAACACAGCGCCAGGGTTTCAGCTGAGCCTGTGGGCGTGGTTTACCCTGGCATGCCAAAGAGCGGCTCCCTCTGCAGACACACCCCACAGACACACAGCCCCACAGACCAGGCCATGGCTGCAGACACACAGCCCCACAGACCAGGCCATGGCTGCAGACACACACCCCACAGACCAGGCCATGGCTGCAGACACACAGACCCACAGACCCACAGACACACAGCCCCACAGACCAGGCCATGGCTGCAGGGGCTAACTGCCCGCTGGCATTTCTGATGGTTTTAAATGTGACGGCTGTTCACAGCCCCATGTTAACCTGTGGGTGAGAGCGTGTTTATTCTGGGCCAGCGCTGATGTTTCTTACAGCCTGACTGCTGTGGATGGGTCTGAAAGAGCCAGTCAGGACGGCCTGCGCATGGACGGGCTGCTAACTGCCGATAGTTTGGTAAGAGGGCGTTTTGGTGAAAGGCCCGGTGCTGGCTTCGGATAGCGTCACGCTAACCAGCGGTATTTAAGGCTGCTGACCTCACTGCTTCCTCACCCTCACCCTCCTGTCCACGTGCCTGTCAATCTCTCCTTACCGCAGCGACGCCGCCCCACTGCCAAACCGCGCACCATTCCAGCAACGTTCCGTTTCCGTTTTCACCTGCTTCTGCTTCTCCTGAGCGACCACGAGACAAACACGAATGAGAAGGGCCGGCCTCGTGCTGCCGTGTCCATCCCCCCCGCCCCCCCAGGCCCCCAGCACGCAGAGCACAACTGGGGGATACATTACGGCAGATTTATCTGACCCCCCCCCCGCCCCCAAGTGGTACCTCCCTAAAGGGAAGTAAGCAAAGATCCTCAGAGCTTAGATAAGATACATCACTTCTGCAGCTGTGACTGCGGAGTATTAAAATGGCACCTCGGTAACATGCAAAACTAGACGCTACTTACACTTTTTATTATTTTTAAAAATAAAAGAAATCCCTCAGCCTTAAAACTTACACAGTGTTCAGAAAGGTCAAAGGCACTTGTGCTACACCCACATTGTAAAAGGGACAGTGTCGTCATGACTACACTGCAACCACATCACTCCTGGTTTTTACCAAAAACACTGAAAGACACAGCTGGAGTGTTCTGTGCTCCCCCACAACACACACACGCAGGACAGGAGACACGGTCTTCATCATCATCATCACCTTCCTCCTGAGTTCCTGCAGCCCGTGCATGGTGCAGTGAAGCTGATGCAGGCACAGAAGCATATAAAAACACCCCTTTTCCCTCTTTCTTTATTTTAAGCAGCATGCATAGAAACCTGGGATTCAGAGGCATGTTGAGAGAGTGACGTCAGGACGCGTGTCCAGTACACACACGCTGTGCAGGGCTGAGCTGTGCTGTGCTGTGCTGGGCAGGACTACAAGACGGCAGGCAGGTCATGTGACGAGGGCTTCTGGTCATCCATCTTGGAGAGCAGAGTCTGTGTGCCAGCACTGCTTATTCCACACCTTTCCTGACAGATAAAGCAAGAGAACTGAACCCCCGTGAGAGAAGAAGAGAGCGGGACAGGAGGGGAGGGAAGCGGGGGTTGGGCTGGGCAGGGCGGGGGTGAGGGGGCCCCCTGCTGGTCTCTACAGGTCATCACTCTCCACCAATCCCCCGGGCTGCTGGGCGGGGCTGTAGTCGGGGAAGAAGGCGGCTTTGACGTCCAGGCCCCGCTCGGTGAGGGCCGCGTAGCGACTGGCCGACGGCCGCACCTTCCTGGGCTTTGGGGTGTGGGACTGCTGCCACTGGGCTGGGGAGGGGGAGGGGACACCAGCTGTCAATCATCTCTGCCCCCCCCCCCCACCACCCACCCACAGAACCAGGCTGGGATCCATTCCATTTTAGTTCAGTCAAATCAGGAAGTCAATTCAAGTCCACTGAATTAATTCAACCAGCCACAATTCATGAGCAATTTTAATTTAATGAACTTTCATGAATTTTAATTAACTTCCTGAATTGACTTAGAAAATAATGCATAAATAAGAACGCATTTGTCAGATGGTCTGGGATACAAATGCATTCTGGTCACTTGTAAGACAGTTTAGTCTCTGTGACACAACTGCTATAAATAATGTAAAAAAAGAAAATACATTTTAAATTACATATTGAGCAAATGTAGATATAGATCATCCTATAAAATGAAAAAAATTACATATCTAGGATTTCTTTTTCACTTTTTAAAAGCAATGATGATAGTAATTTCAGAAACAGTTTTCTGTTAAATACGTTCTTCAACATTCATATCTTCTAACACCTCCTCTTTGATCAATTTTCTTATCAAATTTCTCAACCCTTTGAATGAAAAAATACATTTAGGACCACTAATTTTTCCAGTTTGTTTTGGAGGTTATTTTAAAATACATTGAGTGCAGTCATATTTAGCAGTATTTCCAGCAAAATATATATACTTTTTTAAATGGTAAATGACTTCATAGAAATTTTTCTGATTTGTTTAATCATTTTCATCAAATGTAGATAATCTCTACTCTGTTTACATGGGAAAACACATTCAGTATAACTCAATTTCTGCACCCTTATGGAAATTTGCACATAGCAGTTTTGCACATTGCAGTTTTCTCAGTAACAATTCTTTGTTAAATATTTCATTTAATTACTTCACATTCATCAAATGTACTAAAATGTTTTATGTGAGGTATTTCTACATATTCCATGCAGGTAAAGGCTTTTCATCCTCCAAAATATAAAATATCATATTTAGGAGAAGTACATTTTTTCCATTTTTGGAGGTAAGACTATAGTGTTCTCTACTCTGATTTATTTCCTGCATTGTCAAATTCATTGTTCATCATACATGTCTTCAAATACATTTTCTCTGGTTTATTTAGTCATATTCATTAAATGTAGATGTTCTTTTATCTATCTGAATGGAAATAGCACATATTTAGCATCTTTGTTTTTCAGTAAAATATGTTGCATCATAAATGTGTTTAAAGTCCTTTTCTTCGTTGCATTTCTTCATGTTCCTTAAATGTACAGCAAATGCTATTTCATGGATGAAAACAATCACCTATTCAGAAGCACTCAACTTTCTCACTTTTTGGAGATAAAACTATTCTTGTTCATTTTAGTACATTTTAATACATTTTTGTGTATTTTGTAGTGCAAAATAATTTTTTACATATTTATGTAAAACAGATTTAAGATGCCATTTTTAAAAACATTTTTAAGGAAAGACAACAGGCTTATATATTTTAAGTTTTTCCAGTGAAATACATTTTTCTTTTGTCATTGATGTGTCAAAAACCTTTCTCTGAATTATTTTGTTTATTAATCATATGTAGATAATCTTTCAACCATCATCTAAATGGAAAAATATTTTTTTGATAATTTTTAGACATTTTTGGAGGTACGATTATAGTCCTGTGTATTTTGCAGTTTTTTTCAGAAAAATACACTTTGCACCATAAATGTGTTCAAAATATTTTCATGGCTGTATTTCCTAAAATGTATCAATTATGTATGATCTCTCATTAAACAAAATGGAAAAATCTCATAATTTGGATAAATCAATTTTTCTCACTTTTTTGAGGTAAGACTATAGTCTTACGTGTTTTTGTTTTTCCAGTGAAATACATTAAAGAAAATCCTTATGACAAACATTTTGGATAAATGTATTTCTTCATATTCATCACATATATAAATTTTTTTCCACACTTTTTGGAGATAAGACGACAGTATTTTTGAAATATATTTAGCATCATCAATGTCTTCAGACACATTTTATGATTTATTTATATTCACAGACAGAGAAAACACATCCACATGATAACTGATTTTATCACCTTTAGGAGGTAAGGCTATATGATTATGTATATTGTTATTTTGTAGTTTTTCCAGATAAATACATTTCCATCATAAATGTATACATTTTTTTGTGTGGATATTTCCACATATCCATCAATTATAAATTATTTTGAATACCTCTGCAATGCAAAATCACATACTTAGAAGTGAACTTTCCAGTTTTTTAAATAATTTATGTTATATTCATCAATTGTTGATAAGCATGTATCTAAATGGAAAAATCATCATTCATTAATTTTTTTGCATACATTTTAAATTCTCTTTTGCTTTTTAGAGAGAAGGCTCTTGTCTTACTAAAATATATTGCACTGAACAAACTGCAAAATATGTATCATAAATTTGTTCAGAAATATTTTTACTGATGGTTGTCTTATGTCTATGGAATAATCACGTATTTAGGATAACAACATTTTTCTCAGTATTTAGAGGTAAGTAGAGGTATAGTCTTCTGTATTTCAGCTTTTCCAGTGACGTGTTCAGAGCGCTGGGTTTCAGAGCATTGAGTTTCAGAGCGCTGGGTTACAGAGCGCTGGGTTTCAGAGCGCTGGGTTACAGAGCGCTGGGTTACAGAGTGCTGGGTTACAGAGTGCTGGGTTACAGAGTGCTGGGTTACAGAGCGTTGAGTTACAGAGCGCTGGGTTTCAGAGCGCTGGGTTACAGAGTGCTGAGTTACAGAGCGCTGGGTTTCAGAGCGCTGAGTTACAGAGTGCTGGGTTTGAGGGAAGCAGCGCATGATTGGCGGACTCACCGTGCACGTCCAGGCGGGCGGTGCTGGACACGATGCCCGCCTCGTTCTTGGCGGAGACGGTGTACCAGCCAGCGTCCTCTTTAGTGGCGGGCTGAATGATCATGCAGATATAGCCGTGGTTATCCTGATGCATGCTGGGATGGAGAGGGAGATGTTGGGAGATCAGTTTTTCCTGATAAGTACTCACAGATAGATACAGCATGGGGAAATGCACAAGCCTCCTCCAGCAGATTTCACACTCATAAATGAGCTCGAATCACAGATAATTCAGTTCAGTATGCTCCAGTATTATTGATATATACGAGTGAAAAAGTTTGTATAACAGCACAGGTAAGTAACTATATCACATGCTCAATAATGAAATAATTTCATATTGACACAATTGCTCAGAGTTTGTAAAATAAGTAATCACATTATTTCCTGAAACGGTGTCTGAATTATTGGTGCCCCTGTTTTCAGTACCTTGTACAGCCTGCCTCCAGTGTGATCACTAATCTCATAAAACAGATGCAGCACCACTCACTCCGCTGGGCTATATGTGTGAAGGAGGGATGACACCTACCTTTTAGAGAAATTATATTATTACCATCTGGCCTGTGATTGGTCAGTGTGTAGCATTTCTATCTTTCTTAGAGCTATGACTGGTCTGTGCGTGGCTGGGTGGTATTTCTCTGTTCTGTGATTGGTCGGCGTGCGTCTCACCTGATTCTGTCCGTGTTGTGAGTGAGGGATTCGTTCTCCTTCTTCCAGAAGATTTGGGGGTAGGGCACCCCGGACACTCGGCACTCCAGGCGAATGGGGTACCCCTCGGCCACGCCCGTGTTCTGGAGCTTCTCAATGAAAGACGGGGCCTTGTGCATCTCTTTGGCTGTGGAGGGAGTGGCATAGAGCAGTTAGGGGGAGTGGCCTTGTGCATCTCTTTGGCTGTGGAGGGAGGAGCATAGAGCAGTTAGGGGGAGGGGCCTTGTGCATCTCTTTGGCTGTGGAGGGAGGGGCATAGAGCAGTTAGGGGGAGGGGCCTTGTGCATCTCTTTGGCTGTGGAGGGAGGGGCATAGAGCAGTTAGGGGGAGTGGCCTTGTGCATCTCTTTGGCTGTGGAGGGAGGGGCATAGAGCAGCGTGTGTGCGTGTGTGTGTGCGTGCGTGTGCGTGTGCGTGTGCGTGTGCATGCGTACGTGCGTGTGCGTGTGTGTGCGTGCGTGCGTGCGTGTGCATGTGTGCGTGCATGTGTACCTGCTACGATGAGCTCCAGGCTGAAGGAGTTGTGTCCGGCGCGGTTGCTGGCGATGCAGGTGTACACGCCGGCGTCTCTGGAGGTGACAGGCTCGATGACCAGCGAGTGCACCCCGTTCTCCCGCACCAGCATCTTGTGGGCGCTGTCAGGCCGGATGGTCTGCCCGTTCAGCTGCCAGATCAGGTCTGGCGTGGGCAGCCCACTCACCTGCAGACCGGAGCCACACAGACCACACCTCACACCAGACTTCAGTACCTCACTGTACCCCACACCTGACCCCTCAGTACCTCACTGTACCCCACAACTGTCTCTTTAGTACCACACTGTACCCCACACCAGACTCTTCAGTACTTCACTGTACCCCACATCAAAGTCATCAGTATCTGTTTGGTCTTGTTTGGCCCAGTGTGGCCCAGCTGGGCCCTGGAGGAGGGGCCTCCTGTGTGACTGGCGCAGGGGGCGTGGTCTCACCTTGCAGTCCATGCGGCACAGCCGGCCCTCCTGCACGATTAAGTCACCCGGCGCCTGCAGGAAGTGAGGGCGGAAGTGGCGCTCCTGAATATTACCGTCCTCCTCAGCGCTGTCTCTGGAGCGGGAGCGCGGCCTGAGGGGGGGGGGGGGGGGGGGCGGTTTAGGGGGAGAGAGGGAGGGGGGTGAGGGGGGGAGAGGATCTGGTTGTCTTATCTGACTAATCAGAAAATCAAGAGCTACTATGACTCATAGGTGAGTAAGACCTGTCATTCAACAGGCAGATCCAACAGGTGACATCATGACTCCACCCTCCTCCCTCATACACACATAAACACTCACACACACACACACACAGGCACGCATGCACGCACACACACACACTCTCACACACACACGCACACAGGCTGAGGAGTTTGGGAAGGGTTTCAGAACCTGCGGATGTGTCCAGGCGTGGATCTCTGGCTTCTCCCTCTCTGATTTACTGCCTGAACCATCATCCTCCCTGTGCAACTAGTCCTTCCCTGAGAGAGAGAGGGAGGGAGAGAAAGAGAGAGGGAGGGAGAGGGAGAGAGAGAGCAAGACAAACAGACAGACAGAAGGACAGACAGAGGTAAAGCTTATTAAAAAACTATCTGCAAGAAACAACCCAGAAATTTAAAATGGGAGAAAAAATATGTAAATGTGTTTCCAGCACAGATGAACCACAACATAAATTAACTGGAAAACTTCAGGACAAAGAAATACACTATGCAGATGCCCTGGCTCTACTGCCATCAATTGAATACAGTGCAAGCTCTCAAATACGGCCAGAACTGGGCTCTTCCAACACTGCACTAATTATACAGTGGGACTGAAGGTCAACAGGCAAATCCCACTGAAAAAGAGAACGCACTGCATGGAACACACTCCCCCCCTTCCTCAGAAGCTGTGATTAATGTCTTTGCTGGGAGGTGTGGGGTGTGGTGAGGTCACCACCAGGGTGTGGGAACTCTGGACGCTGAACACAGTTTTACTTACTTCCTGCTCCTGACCACTCACTTCCTTTTTTACCACTGACCTCAGGTCAGCTTCTAGTGTCCATCTATCCATTACCTGACCTGCTTATTTCTGGTCAGGGAGGCTGGAGCCTATCCCAGCATGCACTTGGCATGAGGCAGCAATACACCCTGGACAATTCACTCGCAGACTCATAGTGGAAATTTAGAGCCTCCAATCAGCCTACCTGCATGTGTGTGGACTGTGGGAGTACCTGTATAGCGAATAATGCACACCCGTACTGACAGCCCAGGCCCTCAGTGGTGACTGTTGCTATGGGGACGCCCGGTTACCTCGGGGTTGCTGGCCATGACGGTGTAGTTTCCGTCGTCGTCGATGGAGGCGGCGGCCGTGTGCAGGGAGCAGGTCCCGTCCGGCTGGCGGCTGATACGGTAATGCTCGCTGCGCTTGGAGATTTGCTTCCCGTCTTTGAACCAGTAAATCTGCGCGGAGAGATAGGGTCAGAGGTCAGAGGTCACACACTGCCACACTATCGCGGGAGCACGTGGAGACATGGGGTCAGAGGTCACACACTGCCACACTATCGCGGGTGCACGCGGAGACATGGGGTCAGAGGTCACACACTGCCACACTATCGCGGGTGCACGCGGAGACATGGGGTCAGAGGTCAGAGGTCACACACTGCCACACTATCGCGGGTGCAGTGCCGGTGGGGTCATGTGAATGCCAGGGTCGCACCTTTGGCTTGGGGTCCCCCGCGACCTTGCAGGAGAAGGTGACAGGCATGCCCTCGAACACCTTGAAGTGCTTCAGCTTCTGAGAGAAGAGCGGCGCCACCTGCTGTCCAGGAGCATCCTCGTCATGCTGGACGTCATCATCAGACTCTTCAACGGGCGAGCGCTCCAGACGGAACTCTATCTCGCTGATCAGACGCTGCTCAAAGCTGGACACCTTGTACTCCTGCAGTATGAACACACACACGCACACACACACACACACGCATACACACACACACACACACACACACACACGCACGCACGCACGCACGCACATACACACACACACACACACATGCACGCACGCACGCACGCACACACACAGAAATCAGCACAGAAGAAATAAAGTTGCAGTGTGTTCATCCACTGTGTGTGTGAGTTTTCCTGTGTGCAAGCAGGGAGCAAACGCAGCGAGAGAGGACTGAGTACATTACAGGCTGCAGGACAGACGGACGGCTTCTCACACACATGCATTCATGCACACACACTCACACTGTACACACAGTGTACACACACACACACACACACACGTACACACACACAGTGTACACACAGTGTACATACACACGCACACACACACAAACACACACATACACACACACTCACACTGTACACAGTGTACACACACACACACACACACACACACGTACACACACACAGTGTACACACAGTGTACATACACACGCACACACACACAAACACACACATACACACACACTCACACTGTACACACAGTGTACACACACACACACACACACAGTGTACACACACACAAACACACACATGTACACACACACAGTGTACACACACACACACACAAACACACACACGTACACACACACACACACAGTGTACACACACACACAGTGTTAGTGGTAGATGCAGTACTGTAGGGCAGAGCACGTGGCAGTACAGAAGCAGGCCGGCTTTTCTGGTGAAACGTCTGCTGGTAAATCATGGCTTTGTGGCTCTGAAATTCCAGATGTCAAAATGACAGGATAAAAGGAAAAATGGCTGCTTCATATGAAACATTCTGCACTGCGTTCCTGCCCCACAGAACACTGCAGGATTCGGCTAAGAGCCTGAGGGCCAACTCCATGGCTGCCACCTGCATGTGCTGTCACCTGCTCTTCTTCCACCACAAAAACATTCTGGGACCAATCAGCTGTCTCAAATGTGTAGTGATTGACAGGGAAGACAATCTAAGCCCACCTTGATATCATATCCACCTTCCAAATAAATACATACATATATGTCTACCTGTATAGTCACATAAACATATATGCATAAATATATACATATCCATCTATATGCATATATATGTATATACTGTATTTCTGTGTGTGCCAGGAACACACGGGATAATGATTTATAAGTGTGATAAATGTTGCCATGGTGACTGATCTGTGGACAGGTGCCAGGACGTGCTTGAGTCCGGTGCTTCACGCTGCAGTCATCAGTGTGAGAGCGTGTTGTGCACAGGTGCGTTTTCACACAGTCTCTGTGATTGGTGGAAATTATAGCACAGTCTCTGTGATTGGTGCAGATCACAGCACAGTCTCTGTGATTGGTGCAGATCACAGCACAGTCTCTGTGATTGGTGCAGATCACAGCACAGTCTCTGTGATTGGTGTAAATCACGCGCTGAAGGGTGGGGGGAGGGGGGGTCATGACCTTTTGAGGAACAGAGTCTATGTCAGGGGAACTGCAGTCCTGTGGAGAGAGAAGCACACGGATCTGCAGGAGAACTGCATGGACGCTGGCAGAGCACATTGCGGTCACATGGTATGCTGGGATAAGGCCAGTGTGCACACACAGGTGCAAACCTTACCTGCTTACATAAACCTGCATAACAGGTATGAGCGATGACAACTCAGTTACCCACCATTACCCCCACACATCAAGCCCATCACTGCCACTGGCTCAGTGCTGATGCACACACACACTCATACTCACACACACGCGCACACACACACACATGTATACACACACATACACACACACACGTGCACACATATACACATACACACACACACTCATACTCACACATGCGCGCACACACACACTCATACTCACACGCACACACACACACACACACACAGTAAGGTGGCACTCAGAGTCCAGGTGGAACCGCGTTGATTGAAAGCGCGTTTGATTGACAGTGCGTGTGTGTGTGATTGACAGCGCGTGTTTGATTGACAGTGCATGCGTGTTTGATTGACAGGGCATGCGTGTTTGATTGACAGTGCGTGTTTGATTGACAGCGCATGCGTTTTTGATTGACAGCGCGTGTTTGACTGACAGCACGTGCGTGTGTGATTGACAGCACATGTGTGTGTGATTGACAGCGCGTGCGTGTGTGATTGACAGCGCGTGCGTGTGTGATTGACAGCGCGTGTGTGTGTGATTGACAGCGCGTGTTTGACTGACAACGCGTGCGTGTGTGATTGACAGCGCGTGTGTGATTGACAGCGCGCGTGTGTGTGATTGACAGCGCGTGCGTGTGTGATTGACAGCGCGTGTGTGATTGACAGCGCATGCGTGTGTGATTGACAGCGCGTGTGTGTGATTGACAGCGCGTGCGTGTGTGATTGACAGCGCGTGCGTGATTGACAGCGCGTGTGTGTGTGATTGACAGCGCGTGTGTGTGATTGACAGCGCGTGCGTGTGTGATTGACAGCGCGTGCGTGTGTGATTGACAGCGCATGCGTGTGTGATTGACAGCGCGTGTGTGTGATTGACAGCGCGTGCGTGTGTGATTGACAGCGCATGCGTGTGTGATTGACAGCGCGTGTGTGTGATTGACAGCGCGTGCGTGTGTGATTGACAGCGCGTGCGTGATTGACAGCGCGTGTGTGTGTGATTGACAGCGCGTGTGTGTGTGATTGACAGCGCGTGCGTGTGTGATTGACAGCGCGTGCGTGTGTGATTGACAGTACCTGGGTGGCAGGCTCCTCCTCTGACTCCTGCATGTTAAACACAGTGGCAGCGCTGTCAGCCCCAAGCAGCCGGCGGGCCATCTTCTCCTCATAGGTTAGCCTCTGCAAGCACCATTACTGGGTCAGTGAGCCGTTACTGTGTGAGTGCACACACACCCATACACACACACACACACTCATACCCGGTATACACACATTCATACTCAGTGTACACACACCCTCATACACACACACTCATACCCAGTGCACACACACGCAGATTACAGGCATTAATAACATGTATAAATGCAGTGTAAATATGTCAATAAAGGGTGTGGATGCTGATAATGCAGAGGCACAGCGTGAACCCGTCTGACACGTCTCAACTTACCATTACCATGGCAACAGGTAGAGGCTAAATTTCTGGCCAATGGAACTTCACAGATACAGTATGAGCTGGTCCACTGGGGCTTCACAGATACAGTATGAACTGGTCCAATGGGGTTTATACAGTATGAGCTGGTCCAATGGGGCTTCACAGATACAGTATGAGCTGGTCCAATGGGGCTTCACAGATACAGTATGAGCTGGTCCACTGGGGCTTCACAGATACAGTATGAACTGGTCCAATGGGGCTTCACAGATACAGTATGAGCTGGTCCAATGGGGCTTCACAGATACAGTATGAGCTGGTCCACTGGGGCTTCACAGATACAGTATGAGCTGGTCCAATGGGGCTTCACAGATACAGTATGAGCTGGTCCAATGGGGCTTCACAGATACAGTATGAGCTGGTCCAATGGGGCTTATACAGTATGAGCTGGTCCAATGGGGTTTCACAGATACAGTATGAGCTGGTCCAATGGGGTTTCACAGATACAGTATGAACTGGTCCAATGGGGTTTCACAGATACAGTATGAACTGTTCCACAGGGGCTTCACAGATACTGTACGAGCTGATCCACAAGAATTTCACAGATATGATATGAGCTTATCCACATTAGCTACAGACCCAGTCTCGTCCTCAACTGGCATTCTCTGAGTGCTATAAGTTATTTAATTCACAATTTCCTAACTGGCATTCCTACTAGTGTGGGGGTGTATATAGTGTATATATGTATGTGATAGAATGTACTTAATGATTTTCTGGGGTGAGAGGAAGCACACATTAATCAATGTTAATGGCATGTTACTGAATCCCCCAACACACACACACACACATACACTCACACACACACTCACACTCACACAGTCACACACACACACATACACACTCACACACACACTCACACACACACACTCACACTCACACACTCACACTCACACACACATACACACTCACACACACACTCTCACACACACCTGTTGGCCGTTGCTGATCCTCTCCTCTTTGAAGCGCAGCTTCCTCTCCAGGTCCTGGATGACGGCGTCTTTAGAGCCCTGGATCTCTGAGTCGGAGGCGATGCGCGGCGTGCGGCTCTGCTTGCGGGTGATTGCGCTGCAGACACAGAAACCGCCCTCAGACCTGCCTCCTAAGCGGCCCAATGCAGACCAGCAGCTTTCAACAGGACCACCCTGCACTCCACCACACACACACACACTAACTCACTCACTCACACACACAAACACTTACTCATTCACTCACACACACACGCACACGCACACTCACTCACTCACTCACTCACTCATACACATACACACTTACTCACTCACTCACACACACACACACGCACACTCACTCACTCACACACACACGCACACACACTCACTCACTCACTCACTCACTCACTCACTCACACACATACACACTTACTCACTCACACACACACGCACACACACACGCACACTCACTCACGGACGCACACACGCACACTCAGACACACATGCACACACACGCACACACTCACACACGCGCACACACACACACACACTAACTCACTCACTCACACACACACACAAACACTTACTCACTCACTCACACAAACACGCACACGCACACACACACACTCACACACACGCACACGCGTACACACACACACTAACTCACTCACTCACTCACACACACACACACTTACTCACTCACTCACACACACACGCACACTCACTCACTCACTCACTCACGCACGCACACACACACACACGCACGGACGCACACACACACACACTCACACGCACATGCACACACACACACACGCACACACACACACACACACACACATACACACACACACACACACATACACACGCACACACACACACGTGCACACACACACAGGCTGGTTTACAAAGCTGTAAGAAGACATTTCACACCACCCTGGAGGAATTTCTGTACAGAGCCAGAATTCCAGAATTGTCCTGCTGCTCTCTGGATGTTCTACTGTGTGTATGTGTGTGTGTATTTGCGTATGTGTAGTGCATGTGCAGTGCGTTTGTTTGCGCTTGTGTAGCGTGTGTGTGTGTGTGTGTGTGTTTGTGTGAGTGTGTGTGTGTGTTTGTGTGAGTGTGTGTGTGTGTGTGTGTGTGAGTGTGTGTGTGTGTGTGTGTGTTTGTGTGAGTGTGTGTGTGTGTGTACTCAGGCTGTTCTGAATCTTGTTTGGCTGTGTAAAGGACGCATTGCTGACTCCTGTTTGTAAAGGGGTTCCACACACAGCCTTATCTGCAGGCCCATTGGCAGGAATGTTGGGAACCTCAGGAATGTGAAAATGAGCGGTGGAGTTGGAGAGCCCTGATGAAGGCCAACATGGGCAGGATTCCCCGGCTTAGGAGTGAACATCCCCTCAGAGAGAGTGCAAACAACCAGGCACGCTCTGATACAAGCACAGGGCAGAGCCCCTACTGCTCCCCCAAACCAAACACACACTCCTGCTCCCCCAAACCAAACACACATTCCTGCTCCCCCAAACCAAACACACACTCCTGCTCCCCCAAACCAAACACACACTCCTGCTCCCCCAAACCAAACACGCACTACTGCTCCCCCAAACCAAACACACACTCCTCCTCCCCCAAACCAAACACGCACTACTGCTCCCCCAAACCAAACACACACTCCTGCTCCCCCAAACCAAACACACACTCCTCCTCCCCCAAACCAAACACGCACTACTGCTCCCCCAAACCAAACACACACTCCTGCTCCCCCAAACCAAACACACACTCCTGCTCCCCCAAACCAAACACACACTCCTCCTCCCCCAAACCAAACACGCACTACTGCTCCCCCAAACCAAACACGCACTACTGCTCCCCCAAACCAAACACACACTCCTGCTCCCCCAAACCAAACACACACTCCTGCTCCCCCAAACCAAACACACACTACTGCTCCCCCAAACCAAACACACACTCCTGCTCCCCCAAACCAAACACACACTACTGCTCCCCCAAACCAAACACACAGAGCAGCGCCCCTACTGCTCCCCCAAACCAAACACACACTCCTGCTCCCCCAAACCAAACACACACTACTGCTCCCCCAAACCAAACACACACTCCTGCTCCCCCAAACCAAACACACACTACTGCTCCCCCAAACCAAACACACACTGCTGCTCCCCCAAACCAAACACACAGAGCAGCGCTCCCAAACCAAACACACACTGCTGCCCCGACACAAGCACAAAGCAATTTCAATGTTTGTTTTTGTTTGGGCTGTTGCTGTGGGATACACAATTTGAATGTAACTGTTAAAGAGAAAGCAGATGCTCAGAATGAGACTGTCCCTGGTGCCAGCCTCATAGCCCAATGCAGCCCTGTAATCATGTTTATGCAACACAGTAATGTGGCCCTCTCTCCCTGCCCTGCAGCCCATACACAGCACACTGGGGCAGGACTGGGGCAGGACTGTCCCATACAGAGCACACTGGGGCAGGACTGTCCTGTACAGAGGACACTGGGGCAGGACTGTCCCATACAGAGGACACTGGGGCAGGACTGTCCCATACAGAGCACACTGGGGCAGGACTGGGGCAGGACTGTCCCATACAGAGCACACTGGGGCAGGACTGTCCCATACAGAGGACACTGGGGCAGGACTGTCCTGTACAGAGGACACTGGGGCAGGACTGTCCCATACAGAGCACACTGGGGCAGGACTGTCCCATACAGAGCACACTACAGCACATGTTCCTCAGCGTGACCTCATGAGCAGTATCATCACACATCAGTAAACAGCGCTCCAGAAGGCCTGAGGTAAGAGCTGCTTTAGCTTCACACTCACCCTGGGAGAGTAAGTCACACACATGAGACCATCCAGCTGTGACACGTATAGCATGAGACCGTCCAGCTGTGACACGTATAGCATGAGACCGTCCAGCTGTGACACGTATAGCATGAGACCGTCCAGCTGTGACACGTATAGCATGAGACCATCCAGCTGTGACTTAATGTAACCTGCTCTCTTTAGTTTGAATGAAATATTTAGTCTGAAGTACGCACAGGAAACTGGTGGCAAATGAGATTAAATCTTAAAGAGCTCAGCTGTAGCTCTATGACCCTTTTTAAAACTGGCAGATTAATAAAGAGACAAGTTAAGAACCATCATCAGTTTAAAGGTACATTCCCATCCAAAGAGACAAAGTGGAGATAAGTTCACTCAACTAATCAGAGGGAGAGTAGGTGATGCTAAGTACATTCTCAACCAATCAGAGGGAGAGTGGGTGATGCTAAGTACATTCTCAACCAATCAGAGGGAGTGTAGTTGTGAGGTGGGGTTGCGGGATACTCACACAGTCCCATTGCCTTTGGGCAGGCCCAGCGCGTTGACAGGTGGAGGCGGAGACTGCGGCAGGACGGAGACCAGGAAGCCAGCAGGGGACTGAGGGGCGGAGCCAAAGGGGTCAGACTGGCAGGTGGGGCAGAGGGCGGGGGAGGGGGCGGGGGCGGAGGGGGGAAGTCCTGGGCGGGGGAGGAGAGGGTGGGGCTGAGGAATGGGGGGGGTGGGGGAGGGAAGGACGGGGACGCTGGAGACTCCTGATTGGTGGTTTTGGGCGGAGCTGGCTGGAAGGGTGGCAAGGTGACTTTGCTGAAGGCCTTGTGAGGGGTGGGGGGCGAGAGGGGGGAGGGCAGCCCGGAGCCGGAGGAGCCCGAGGACTGGCTGGTGTACCCCCCAGCAGGGGCGGCAGGGCTCTGGGCAGCGATAAACTGCTTGGGACGGGCGTAGTTGAAGGTGCTGGCGGTCTGCATGGTGCTGGGCGAGCTTGTGGGGAGCGGAGCTTGCTCACTGTTCTCCAGCTCCTGGAAGGATGGTGGAGGGGGGAGAGGAGGAGATGGGGGCGGTACTTCCTCCTGCTGCAGCTGCTGCTCCTGAGGAGGGGGCGGGACTTCCTGTTCCTGCTGCTCCAGGAGGATCTGAGCCTGCAGCTGCTTCAGTTGATCTGCACTGCTGTAGAGAGAGAACACCAACCGTTACACACACACTACGCACACACACTACACACACACACTGCACACACAATCGACAGGAGACTCGGAGATCTCTGATACAGAGCCGTGTTAATTGAGGGAAAGTGTTGGGGTGTTTGGGTGCAGTGTTGGCGTTGGAGCTGTGCAGTACAGCATGTTCTCCTGTAGCACCCTACACACTCAGTCCTCTGAGTCTCCAAAACAAACCTGCCGAAATGCAAAGAATGAGCAGAATCTCCCCTCCAGGTTCTGCAGACATCAGTTTCCATAGTGACTGGATTCCACCTGCACATGCACTCTACAACCACATGGCATGCGTACCGCTCAACGCTACAGCAACACTGCACTAACGCTTTGAGAAGGTTGGGGAAGCCCTACTGAGCAAGTACAGTGTGAGGCTTAGTTTGGGTTACTGGCTGGTCCTGTGCTCTCACTGAACACAGAGACTCATCCTACTCTCTCCAACACTGAACACAGACTCCTCCCACTCTCTCTAACACTGAGCACAGACTCCTCCCACTCTCCCTAACACTGAACACAGACTCCTCCCACTCTCTCTAACACTGAGCACAGACTCCTCCCACTCTCCCTAACACTGAACACAGACTCCTCCCACTCTCCCTAACAATGTATACACAGACTCCTCCTACTCTCTCTAACACTGAACACAGACTCCACCCACTCTCTCTAACATTGAGCACAGACTCCTCCCACTCTCCCTAACACTGAACACACAGACTCCTCCCACTCTCCCTAACACTGAACACACAGACTCCTCCCACTCTTCCTAACACTGAACACACAGACTCCTCCCACCCTCCCTAACACTGAACACACAGACTCCTCCCACTCTCCCTAACACGGAACACACAGACTCCTCCCACTCTTCCTAACACGGAACACACAGACTCCTCCCACCCTCCCTAACACTGAACACACAGACTCCTCCCACTCTCCCTAACACGGAACACAGCCTCCAGTCACTCTCCCAAACACTGAACACACAGACTCCTCCCACTCTAAAAAATGAACATAGTGAGATTTAAATGGCAGACTAAACACTGTAAAAGTTCACAGATCTGCCCTGTAAAAATGGCGAGGTCTGGTGTCTCTGTGCAGTGTGCACACCTACACAGGCCTCTGGCACATGAAAAGCCCCCAGAACTGAGCTGAGTATGTACAGGACTAACCCCCAAACACACACTCATGAGACAGACCAGCTGGAAATGGGGGGGGGGGGGGGGCGGCGTGTGGAGAGAGATTTATGTACAGCACAGACACACTGTCTGGACACTACTGTGACTCCCTTTCCCCAAACGTCTCCTCTCTGTGTCTGTCTGTCTGCCTGTTACCCTCGCCCTCCCTCTCTCCTCTTTCCTCTCTCTGCTCTTTATGACTGCAAGCGGGCTCATAAAGCAGCGGAAGGAGCAGAGGAATGTCAGAGTTTCAGATAAAGAGTAGAGCACTTCCTGTGAGCGCGAGAGCGGGGAAGGCTGCAGGGTAGCCTGAGAGACACCAGCTCAGTACCTACAGGCCTGTGCCACTGTGTGCTCAGTGCTAACTGCAGGTTAGCCTGAGATACACCAGCTCAGTACCTACAGGCCTGTGCCACTGTGTGCTCAGTGCTAACTGCAGGTTAGCCTGAGATACACCAGCTCAGTACCTACAGGCCTGTGCCACTGTGTGCTCTGTGCCCTACTGCAGGTTAGCCTGAGAGACACCAGCTCAGTACCTACAGGCCTGTGCCACTGCGTGCTCAGTGCTAACTGCAGGTGATCAGCCGTCTCCCTGCCCTTACCCAATCAGCCAGGGGAGTCTCCTTCCTCCTCACCACATCACAGCACCCCTGCTGCGATGATGCGACCATGGGCAAGGCAGGCAGGGAGAATGAGTAACACATGTTCTACCCCACAGTGTAAACAGCTACAGAGCAGCCTGGAAGCAGTACACACACACACACTCACACTCGCACTCGCACTCGCACTCGCACACGCACACGCACACGCACACTCACACTCACACACACACACTCACACTCACACACATACTCACGCACACACTCACGCAAACACACACACACTCACACACACACACACTCACACACTCACACACTCACACACACACACACAGACACAGACACACACACACGCACACACATACTCACGCACACACTCACGCAAACACACACACACGCACACACACACACGCAAACACTCACACACGCACACAGGCACACGCATGCAGTATCACCATGTCCCTGTTATGTCTGCCATGCAGCCAGTTAGCATGCACCAAAGCGGGTTTTTACAGGAAGAGCTTGAGTAAGGCTGCTACATGCCATATTTGGCAGTGCTGTAGGCAGACGCAATGAGCACGCTCAGTCCACCCCCACCCCCCACCACCCCCCGGCCTCCAGGAACACTGCCTACTGCCAGAGCTCAGGACTGCTCAGCGTTCTCAAAAACCTCTCTTAATGGTTTCCATCCCACACAGGCTATCACATTGTATGAACACATATCCTCATTTCCTAAATATATCTGAAATGTTCTCCCTGTGGTGTGTGCGTGCGTGTGTGCATGAGTGTTTGTGTGTGCGCGTGTGTCTGTGCGTGTGTGTGCGCGCGCGTGTGTGTGTGCGTGTTTGTGTGTGCGCGTGTGTGAGTGTGCGTGTGTGTCTGTGCGTGTGTGTGCGCGTGTGAGTGTGTCTGCACGTGTGTGTGTATGTGTGCGCATGTGTGTATGTGCGTGTTTGTGTGCGCGTGTGTGAGTGTGCGTGTGTGTGTGTCTGCGCGTGTGTGTGTGTGCGCATGCGTGAGTGTGCGTGTTTGTGTGTGCGCGTGTGTGTGTGCGCATGTGTGAATGTGCGTGTTTGTGTGTGCGTGTGTGCGCGCGTGTGAGTGTGCGTGTGTGTGTACGTGTTTGTGTGTGCGCGTGTGTGAGTGCGCGTGTGTGAGTGTGCGTGTGTGTGCGTGTGTGTGTTTAGTTGGAATAACTCCTGTGTAAATACAGGACTGGTTTAACAGGGCTGACATCATTCTTCCTTAAAAGGGAATCTTTCTCTAAATAGAAAGGCTGCCTTCTAACAAACAGGCTCATTCATTACAGGCAAAACTGCACCTCTCTCTCTCTCCCCCTCTCTCTCTCTCTCACTCACTCTATCCCTCTCTCTCTCTCTCAATCTCAGTCTCTCATTTCCACTGTCCCCCTCTTTCTCTATCTTTCTATCGCCCTCTCTCTCCCCCTTTTTCTCTTAATCTCTCATTTCCACTCTCCCTCTCTCTTAATCTCTCATTTCCAGTCTCCCCCTCTCTTTCTCTATCTCCCCCTCTCTCATTTATTCCAACACTCTTTCTCCATAACTTTTTTATTCTTTGTCTCTCCCCCCCTTGTGCTCATATCTCTGTCAGAAGATTAATCTGCCAGCACTGTACTGATGCATCCTTTTTAAATCTTTAAAATCTTTAAAAATATTTCTTTTAAATGTCATTTTTAGTTCATGAGCTTTGCCAGATATTACTCAGTTGTTAAATATGAACACAAAGGGCAAGATGCTCTGATCTGATTGGGCCAGGATATGTAGTCTCACATACCAGCACTACTCTCACTCAACACTGAACACACAGAATCAGAACCACACCACCCACTGAACACACAGAATCAGAACCACACCACCCACTGAACACACAGAATCAGAACCACACCACCCACTGAACACAGAATCAGAACCACACCACCCACTGAACACAGAATCAGAACCACACCACCCACTGAGCACACAGAATCAGAACCACACCACCCACTAAGCACACAGAATCAGAACCACACCACCCACTGAACACAGAATCAGAACCACACCACCCACTAAGCACACAGAATCAGAACCACACCACCCACTGAGCACACAGAATCAGAACCACACCACCCACTAAGC
>NC_049204.1:67356943-67364443 GCF_013347855.1 Anguilla anguilla
TATGCTGCTCAATCCAAACCACAGACAAGACTGAGCCCTCTGTCTCTCTCTCTCTCTGACACACACTCTCTCACACACACACACACACACACACACACAGATACAGAGACACACAATCAGTACAGGAACTGAAGTTGTAGGTAAATAAGTGGAGTGTGCTGGTGATCCTGCTGATAAGCTTAGAGGTCGAAGGTCAAGTGAGATGTAGGTGTATAGGCCTCAGGGAAGGTGCTTCTGTGTGTGAGTGTGGGTGTGTGTGAGATGTGTGTGAGTGTGTGTGTGTGTGTGAATGTGTGCGTGTGTGTGTGTGTGTGAGAGATGTGTGTGAGTGTGTGTGTGTGAGAGATGTGTGTGAGTGTGTGTGTGTGTGTGAGATGTGTGTGAGTGTGTGTGTGTGTGAGATGTGTGTGAGTGTGTGTGTGTGTGTGTGTGTCTGCGTGTCTGTGTGAGATGTGTGTGAGTGTGTGTGTGTGTGTGAGAGAGATGTGTGTGAATGTGTGTGTGTGTGTGAGAGATGTGTGTGAGTGTGTGTGTGTGAGAGATGTGTGTGAGTGTGTGTGTGTGTGTGTGTGTGTGAGATGTGTGTGAGTGTGTGTGTGTGTGTGTGTAAATCTAGTGCTCCTGCATAGGGCATATTTTTGGGCACAGTCTTGCACATCGGGGAAAAACCATCCGGGAAGCAAACACACTCACAGAAGCACAGGCCGGGAAAATAAACCCACAATGCACCATTCCTGTCCAAGCTCTTAAAACATTTCATTCAGCCGTATTTGTTACCTGTCATTGACCGTTTTCTCAGTTATGTCATCAGATCTGCAACAGTAAGGGGACAAACGCGATCACAGCGTTGAGAGCTGACTGAGAGAGCACTGCTGCTCCGAACCCTCTCTCATCATTATCATCACTGAGCATCATTAACATCATCACTGTGCATCATCACCATCATCACTGAGCATCATCACTGAGCACCATCACCATTATCACTGTGCATCATCACTGAGCACCATCACCATCATCACTGAGCATCATCACCATTAGCACTGAGCATCATCACTGAGCATCATCACCATCATCACTGAGCATCATCACTGAGCACCATCACCATTATCACTGAGCATCATCACCATTAGCACTGAGCATCATCACTGAGCATCATCACCATCATCACTGAGCATCATCACTGAGCATCATCACCATCATCACTGAGCATCATCACTGAGCACCATCACCATTATCACTGTGCATCATCACCATCATCACTGAGCATCATCACTGAGCACCATCACCATTATCACTGTGCATCATCACTGAGCACCATCACCATTATCACTGAGCATCATCACCATCATCACTGAGCATCATCACCATTATCACTGAGCATCATCACTGAGCATCATCACCATTATCACTGAGCATCATCACTGAGCACCATCACCATCATCACTGAGCATTATCACTGAGCATGCTCTCGGGGCGGGGCCAGGGCTCGGGGGTGCAGGCACTAGGACCAGGCTCAGCGGTAGTGTGGAGGCGTCACTCACAGTTTGGGCTTGGGTTTGGTGGGCAGTGGTGGGCCACTCCTCGTGGGGGAAGGCGGGGACAGGGGTGGAGACTCCCCAGCGGGTGGTGGGGGGGGTGAGGGATCCTGGGGTGGGGGGCTGGCGGCCGGGCCATTGCTGCAGACCTCCAGGGCCTCGGGTTCGGTCTGGACGGGCGATGCTGGCACCACACTGGGCCAGATTTCCAGCTCATTGACATGGAAACGCTCTGTCTTGGGGGGCAACTCCAGCAGGCTGATCTCTGTTGGGGGAGGTGGGGGGGGGAAGGCCTGGGAGTCATCAAACAGCACCCCGTTTCTGCTGAAGTCCTCATTCACTGATTAGAGAGAGAGAGACAGAGAGAGAGAGGGAGACGGAGGAAAAGAGATAGAGAGGGAGAGGGAGGGAGGGAGGGAGGGAGGGAGAGAGGGACACAGAAAAGAGGGGCAGAGAGATGTAAATCGTTTTGATTTGCAGTGAACTTAAAGAAGAGGGAAAAGGAGAGAAAAAGAAGAGAGATAAATAGAGATGGTAGAAAAACAGAAGACAGAGAAGAGAGAAGGACAAGGGAGATCTAGAGTCGGGAACATTTTCCAAATGTAAGTGTCCTTATAAAATATGAAAAAATGAGATTTTTGTCTAGTGCTTTTTCTCTTGCTTGTCCTGGAAGCATTTGTGTTTGTGTGTTCAGCTCACCTGAGTGTGTGTTCAGCTCACCTGAGTGTGTGTTCAGCACACCTGAGTGTGTGTTCAGCTCACCTGAGTGTGTGTTCAGCTCACCTGAGTGTGTGTTCAGCACACCTGAGTGTGTGTTCAGCTCACCTGAGTGTGTGTTCAGCTCACCTGAGTGTGTGTTCAGCACACCTGAGTGTGTGTTCAGCTCACCTGAGTGTGTGTTCAGCACACCTGAGTGTGTGTTCAGCTCACCTGAGTGTGTGTTCAGCACACCTGAGTGTGTGTTCAGCTCACCTGAGTGTGTGTTCAGCTCACCTGAGTGTGTGTTCAGCACACCTGAGTGTATGTTCAGCTGGGCTGTGCTGGTGGCAGTCCCATAATGGTTGGTGGCTGTGCAGCTGAACAGACCGCCATCTTCTGGAAACGCCTCTGCGATCACCAGTGTGCAGATCTCCTCTGAGGACCAAACCATGAATTTTATAACAACGTCTTCGCAGTTAAATTTGGTTAATCTGTTGATTGAGTAACTAAGGGGGCAATTACTTTTTTCCATGGGTGATTTTGACAAATATTTTCATTAAATAAATGAAATAATTTAAAACTTTATAAATGTTTTGTGTTTACTCAGTTTCCCTTTGTCTAATATATATTTTGTCTGAGGATCTGAACCCATTCAGTGTGACAAATATGAAATAACAGAGTACACCAGGAAGATCAGGAAGGGGCAAATACTTTTTCACGGCACGGTATGTGTGTGCGGTGTATGAGTGAGTGTGTGTGTGGTGTACACGAGTGAGTGAGTGTGTGTGTGGTGTATACGAGTGAGTGAGTGTGTGTGTGGTGTATACGAGTGAGTGTGTGTGTGGTGTATACGAGTGAGTGAGTGTGTGTGTGGTGTATACGAGTGAGTGTGTGTGTGTGTGGTGTATACGAGTGAGTGAGTGTGTGTGTGGTGTATACGAGTGAGTGTGTGTGTGTGTGGTGTATACGAGTAAGTGAGTGTGTGTGTGGTGTATACGAGTGAGTGTGTGTGTGTGTGGTGTATACGAGTGAGTGTGTGTGTGTGTGGTGTATACGAGTGAGTGTGTGTGTGTGTGTGGTGTATACGAGTGAGTGTGTGTGGTGTATATGAGTGAGTGTGTGTGTGGTGTATACGAGTGAGTGTGTGTGTGTGTGGTGTATACGAGTGAGTGTGTGTGTGTGTGTGGTGTATACGAGTGAGTGTGTGTGGTGTATATGAGTGAGTGTGTGTGTGGTGTATACGAGTGAGTGTGTGGTGTATACGAGTGAGTGTGTGTGTGTGGTGTATATGAGTGAGTGTGTGTGTGGTGTATATGAGTGAGTGTGTGTGTGTGTGGTGTATACGAGTGAGTGTGTGTGTGTGTGGTGTATACGATTGAGTGTGTGTGTGTGTGGTGTATACGAGTGAGTGTGTGTGTGGTGTATACGAGTGAGTGTGTGTGTGTGTGGTGTATACGAGTGAGTGTGTGTGTGTGTGGTGTATATGAGTGAGTGTGTGTGTGTGTGGTGTATACGAGTGAGTGAGTGTGTGTGTGGTGTATACGAGTGAGTGAGTGTGTGTGTGGTGTATACGAGTGAGTGAGTGAGTGTGTGTGTGGTGTATACGAGTGAGTGTGTGTGTGTGTGTGTGGTGTATACGAGTGAGTGTGTGTGTGTGTGTGGTGTATACGATTGAGTGTGTGTGTGTGTGGTGTATACGAGTGAGTGTGTGTGTGGTGTATACGATTGAGTGTGTGTGTGTGTGGTGTATACGAGTGAGTGTGTGTGTGGTGTATACGAGTCAGTGAGTGTGTGTGTGGTGTATACGAGTGAGTGTGTGTGTGTGGTGTATACGAGTGAGTGTGTGTGTGTGTGGTGTATACGAGTGAGTGTGTGTGTGGTGTATACGAGTGAGTGTGTGTGTGTGTGGTGTATACGAGTGAGTGTGTGTGTGGTGTATACGAGTGAGTGTGTGTGTGTGTGGTGTATACGAGTGAGTGTGTGTGTGGTGTATATGAGTGAGTGTGTGTGTGGTGTATACGAGTGAGTGTGTGTGTGTGTGGTGTATACGAGTGAGTGTGTGTGTGTGTGGTGTATACGAGTGAGTGTGTGTGTGTGTGGTGTATACGAGTGAGTGTGTGTGTGGAGTATACAAGTGAGTGAGTGTGTGTGTGGTGTATACGAGTGAGTGTGTGTGTGTGGTGTATACGAGTGAGTGTGTGTGTGTGTGGTGTATACGAGTGAGTGTGTGTATGGTGTATACGAGTGAGTGTGTGTGTGTGTGGTGTATACGAGTGAGTGTGTGTGTGGTGTATACGAGTGAGTGTGTGTGTGTGTGGTGTATACAAGTGAGTGTGTGTGTGGTGTATATGAGTGAGTGTGTGTGTGGTGTATACGAGTGAGTGTGTGTGTGTGTGGTGTATACGAGTGAGTGTGTGTGTGTGTGGTGTATACGAGTGAGTGAGTGTGTGTGTGGTGTATACGAGTGAGTGTGTGTGTGTGTGTGGTGTATACGAGTGAGTGTGTGTGTGTGTGGTGTATACGAGTGAGTGTGTGTGTGTGTGGTGTATACGAGTCAGTGTGTGTGTGTGTGGTGTATATGAGTGAGTGTGTGTGTGGTGTATACGAGTGAGTGTGTGTGTGTGTGGTGTATACGAGTGAGTGTGTGTGTGGTGTATACGAGTGAGTGAGTGAGTGTGTGTGTGGTGTATACGAGTGAGTGTGTGTGTGTGTGGTGTATACGAGTGAGTGTGTGTGTGTGTGGTGTATACGAGTGAGTGTGTGTGTGTGTGGTGTATATGAGTGAGTGTGTGTGTGGTGTATACGAGTGAGTGAGTGTGTGTGTGGTGTATACGAGTGAGTGTGTGTGTGTGTGGTGTATACGAGTGAGTGTGTGTGTGTGTGGTGTATATGAGTGAGTGTGTGTGTGGTGTATACGAGTGAGTGAGTGTGTGTGTGGTGTATACGAGTGAGTGTGTGTGTGTGTGGTGTATACGAGTGAGTGTGTGTGTGTGTGGTGTATATGAGTGAGTGTGTGTGTGGTGTATACGAGTGAGTGAGTGTGTGTGTGGTGTATACGAGTGAGTGAGTGTGTGTGTGTGTGTGGTGTATACGAGTGAGTGAGTGAGTGTGTGGTGTATACGAGTGAGTGAGTGTGTGTGTGGTGTATACGAGTGAGTGTGTGTGTGTGTGGTGTATACGAGTGAGTGAGTGTGTGTGTGGTGTATACGAGTGAGTGTGTGTGTGTGTGGTGTATATGAATGAGTGTGTGTGTGTGTGGTGTATACGAGTGAGTGTGTGTGTGTGTGGTGTATACGAGTGAGTGTGTGTGTGTGTGGTGTATACGAGTGAGTGTGTGTGTGTGTGGTGTATACGAGTGAGTGTGTGTGTGTGTGGTGTATACGAGTGAGTGAGTGTGTGTGTGGTGTATACGAGTGAGTGTGTGTGTGTGTGGTGTATACGAGTGAGTGAGTGTGTGTGTGTGGTGTATACGAGTGAGTGTGTGTGGTGTATATGAGTGAGTGTGTGTGTGGTGTATACGAGTGAGTGTGTGTGTGTGTGGTGTATACGAGTGAGTGTGTGTGTGTGTGTGGTGTATACGAGTGAGTGTGTGTGGTGTATATGAGTGAGTGTGTGTGTGGTGTATACGAGTGAGTGTGTGGTGTATACGAGTGAGTGTGTGTGTGTGTGGTGTATACGAGTGAGTGAGTGTGTGTGTGGTGTATACGAGTGAGTGTGTGTGTGTGTGGTGTATACGAGTGAGTGTGTGTGTGTGTGGTGTATATGAATGAGTGTGTGTGTGGTGTATACGAGTGAGTGAGTGAGTGTGTGGTGTATACGAGTGAGTGTGCATATTAGTGTCAGATTAGCAGACAGGGCAGTTTCTCGCAGTTTCCTGCCCCCCCCCCCCCCCCGCCTCCCTGTCTTGCTGTGAGTACGGAAGCTGCATGAGGACACACAGAGCGCAGAGGTAATCTAAGGAGGCTTTCTCTGGGGTCAAACACACAGCTCACACACGCTGTCTCGGGGTGCAGAGAGTGGACTGCAGGCAGGTCTGATAGTGGTGCTGAGGTGTCACCACGGCAACTCACCTGGCTCAGCGGCTGACCGAGGCTCTGAGGGTCACATGACATGAAAGGGGAGGAGAGAAAGGGGAGGTGAGCCGATACAGGTGTGGACTCCACAGAGTCAGGGTTAATCCATCAGCTACACACCAGTACTGCAGCGGCCGATCCCTGACCTCATTAAACCTCACAGTCCTCACACACAATGACTGGACCTCTGCACATCTAATAGCCCAATAGACAATGTTTTCCTAACGTTATCTTATCGTTGCGGAGCCTGTTGTGTAACAGGCAGCCTAATTAACGTTGTCCTAACGTTGTCCTAACGTTGTCCTAACGTTGTCCTAACGCTGTCCTAACGTTGTCCTCCCGTCGCGGGTCTCTCGTGCGTCTCACTTTTCTGCAGGATGCGGAAGTCGGGCGAATCCTGGACCTCTTGGCCCTGTCGGTACCAGCGGACCCGCAGGGGGGGGCTGCCTCGAACCCGGCACTCCAGAACCACCACCTGGCCCTCCGAGGCCTGCACGTCGTGCAGGGGCTGCAGACAGCGTTAGAGAATAACGTTAACACTGCACACCTCCGCAGGGCTATCCCTACTGAAACATCACTGTCATGTATCCTGATTTTCCAGCACTTACGCTGTACTTGCATCTTTAGCTTGATGCTGTAGCGCTTTATCATATCTCTTGTAATCATGCCTCGCTTCTTGTTTATTGACTTGCCGTAACTTCACTGACTTCGCCTATGCTTACTGCGTGAACTACACTTGTAGTTCATGGCTATGGATAACTGATACTTAACGAGAAATGCATCTTATCTGACCAGTGTTCTGTAGTTCTTCCACCGACCTTTGGTATGCACTTACTGCACTTTGCTTTGGATAAAAGCGTCTGCCAGATAAAATGTAATGTAATGCAATGAGAAAAACACCCTGCCCTTCCATGAACTGAATCCCTGTGAAACACCGGCATGAAAGGAGGGGGTGTGGCCTCTGGCAGAACTGAATGAGTCACATGCACAGCAGTGTGAACCAGCCCCGTTCCTGGAGATCTACCTTCCTGCAGGTTTCATTTCAACCCCTTAATTTGGCACACATGACTATTCAGCAGCTCAACAAGATCTCTAGCTGTTGAATGAGGTGCGCTTTGTTAGGAATGGAGTGAAAACAAACAGGACGGTAGATCTCAAGGAACAGAGTAGGGTACCACTGATGTACAGTAAGA